>NW_025938037.1:0-25508 GCF_000764305.2 Hyalella azteca | reverse complement strand
GTGAGTGTCATCCAGAGACGTGAGTGTCATCCAGAGACGTGAGTGTATCATCCAGAGACGTGAGTGTCATCCAGAGACGTGAGTGTATCATCCAGAGACGTGAGTGTCATCCAGCGACGTGAGTCAATTATAAACGTATGGAAATGTTTGAAAATGGCGAGATCATTTAAGAAAAAACATGAGCTTATTGATGAAATCTTTTAATTAGTCATGAAATTTTTTACCGCAAAACTTTCATTTTTTTGTGCAAGTGATGGAAATTAATTATATTAATCTCCCTATTATTGCCGAAAATCTATTAGTTTCAAGTTTCAAATCTTGGGATGAGTCATTAAATGCTTCCTAGCGGTATGAAGAATCATGAACAATGTTCATAATTGTACAAATATTCTATATCTTGAACATGTATTCTATATTTCAACCGTAACCTTCATCGCTGTCCTCACCATTAACTCGGTTATTAATCAGATTTAAAAAGACACTATGCATTGTGTATAAGGTCCTACGGAAAAGTTAAAATGTTTAAACGTCATAATATTTTACTTCTACCAATACTAACTGTGTGACTTGAGTAACTGTGTTACACACTACTGTGATAGTAGTGTACAACACTAACTGTGTGACACCAATATTAACTGTGTGACTCGAAATGTCAATATATGTACTCAAAATTTTACTTTTACCAATACTAACTGTGTGACATTCTTATCCTAGGATTCGCATGGTATTCCATCTTAACTTTTATACATTATTGAGTAATCAAGTTAACCTCGTTTCACTGATCGGACAAAAGGGTATTACTTTTACCAATACTAACTGTGTGACATTCTTATCCTTGTATTCGCATGGTATTCCATCCTGACTTTTATACGCTATTGAGTAAACAAGTTAACCTAGTTTCAATCATTGGACACAAGGTCATTGGACAAAAAGGTAACTCACCTAACCCTCTCCCCCTCCAGGACCTGCCGTACTATGCACGACGCCTCCACCTCGGTGCTGGCGGCCGTACGTCCGCAGTGTCGGCGCGACAGGACCCCGCGTTGCTGCAGAAGGCGGTGGCCCTCAACACGGGGAGTCTGGAGCGGGGCAGCGCCATGGGGGCTGGAGTGAGGAGACTGCGAAGTAGCCTCTTGGAGGAGGCCAGGACGGCCGGTGCTGCTGGGGCTCCTCATCCATCACCCAACAAAGGCTTGCCGGCACTCTCCTTGCTGGACATCAATCCTGCTGGTGGGTGAACCGAGTGAACCAAGTAAATCAAGTGAATCAAGTGAACCAAGTGAACTTGGTTCACTTGGTAGTGGCTGAGCAAAGGTCATTTTTGAGTGACTTGCTTATGACGCAAAAATTTCCAGATTTCCAGAAAATTTCCAGATTTCCAGAAAATTTCCAGATTTCCAGAAAATTTCCAGAATTTTTGAGAAAATAGCCAGAAAATTTTCGTATATGCCTTTCCATAGTTTATACGAACCAATTTCAAGTGCTCTCCTGCCAAGAATATTCATTACAAATGTTCATGTTCCTGTTTAATTTTGTGTTCGCAGAGTTTTTGAAGTACAAGGTTGGCGTGGGCAGCATAGGAGGCGTGACCGAAGGAGTCTCGGGCATCCTGTGGGTGCACCTGCTCGCAGGGCGCGGGCTTAAGGCGGCGGGTCGGGCCGAGTTCCGGGACCTGTACTGCGTGCTGGAGTGTGACCGAGTGCACAAGGCCCGCACTGTGGTCCGCACCGGGGACCACAACTTTGACTGGGACGAGACCTTTGATTTGGACTTGATAAATAATAAGGAATTGGACTTTTTGATTTACTCTTGGGACCCTCAGTTCCGCCACAAGCTGTGCTACAAAGGCTCCGTGCACCTCGTCTCACTACTGAAGGAGGCGCCCCTGCATCAGCTCGCCCTTAAAGTCGAGCCTCGGGGCACGCTCTACCTGAAGCTCAGCTACACGCCCCCCGTCACCGCCTTCATCAGGTCTCCCAAGCTCAGAAAAGTGAGCTCGCATAGTGTTATTATTAAACGTTACACAAGAATAAAATACATATATTATGTTCTTCGAAAACTAATATGAACTAATAATTAATGCGGTTCAAACAAAGTGTGCGTCCAGCTTAATTATGATATTAATTCAAGATTAAAAGTTTTTAAAAATATCTGAAGGTAGTGAATTTTGCATAATACATTCATTTTCAAATTAAATATTTTCATAAAGAATTCATTTCCTGTCTAAGAAATTATTTAATTTAGTCGCTATAAAGTGCCTTGCTGACCTGTTTCCCCGCCGAAATGAATAATTTTACCGTTGTAAAGAGCCTTGTTGACCTACTTATCCGCTGAAATTTTTAATTTTCCCGCTGAAAAAAGTCTTCTCGTGCTTGACGTACCCCGTAGAGCGCCGTGTTTGGCGTAGACCTGGACACGGTCTCGCAGCGGGAGTCAGGAGGCTCGGCCGTGCCCCTTGTGATCGCGCGCTGCGTCGCGGAGGTCGAGCGCCGGGGGCTGGACATCATAGGACTCTACCGACTGTGTGGCTCTGCTACCAAGAAGCGCCTTCTTAGGGACGCCTTCGAGAGGAACCCGCGGCTGGTCGACCTCAGCGCTGATAACGTGCCTGATATCAACGTTATCACTGGTGGGGGATGAGGCTACAATTTCAAGCTGTAACAGCAAAATATTTTTTTGTTTAATTAACAGTTGATTTGGTATTATATGCCAGTGCAGAAGCAATTATTTTTTCATAATGTTATACCACAATATTATTTAACAATTTAATGGCAAGGCAAATTCCATGGGGCACTAAAAGCGATACCAAAAAATCTTCTGAGGAAGCTTCCTGGAATTAATGGTACAAAGCGGCAATTTTTTGATAAATATGCAGAAGAGTTTTTTTGTATCGTCCTCAGGTTAATTTAGCTCACTGGTCTGCGTGTACTACTTTGATTTACATCTTTTAATACAAGACGGGTTAATCGTAACCCTAACCGTTAATTTGCACGTCGTTAGAACAGTTTCATATACATCATTGCAGTTGTTGTTCGCTCTAGAAACTCGTTATACATCTCTCGCAAAATTGGACCTAAATTTTGGCGTGAATGAATGTATTTTGAGTATATGTGAGATAGTAAGAAAAAAAATTAATTTGATTGTCATTCGGATATATTGAGCTCCTTGTTTAGTAATATGTAAACTGCGAAAACTCGAAAAAGAATGAGGCTATTTCGGATAATGTATTTTGCCAGAAAAAAATTGGAGAGAGACAAATTAACTATTACGCTGTGATAGTAAAAATCTTCGACGGGAAAACTCCTTCTATTCTCTCCACCCAAATATTTTTTTCTATGACTCATAACATCACTACATAAGAATATTCATCCGTATTTATTAGAATATTTATTAATAATATCCGTATTTATGCGAATGTTTACAACTTTCAACAGGTATCCTAAAGGACTACCTACGAGAGCTGCCTGAGCCGCTGTTCACCAAGTGTCTCTACCAGATGTTGGTGGACGCCCTCACCGTCATGCTTCCTGACGATCCTGAGGGCAACGCCAAGCTCATGTTCTCCATCCTCGACTGCCTTCCTAAGATCAATAAGGTGGGACCCTACAAACTCAGGAAAACGAGTGAGACTTTGTCCAAATACCTATGAAATTTTGGCCTCTTTGCGGGTCATCCGGATCCAGTTTGGCCAGGACGTATCAGTGCTTCCTTCACTCTTTGCTCGAGCTGTCGGTAAAAAAGTGCGTCAAAATGTAAACAACGAACTATTACTTTTTTGAGTGAAGAAGACACTTGTCAGTCGCTCAATACAAATGCAGTCCTAATGTACTTCTGAGTAAACCAAAATTTGTAAATAGTATTTTATATATTCATTATTTATTTTGAAAGTTTTTGGGCGTTTAAACGGAAGCAGGAGGCGCTAAAAAACTTAGTTAATGAGGTTGGAGTAAAATTCAATATTTTTAAAATTTAATTTTTTTGAATGGAGAAGACTCGGTTTTTATATTTTTTTAATATAAAAATTTTAATTTCCTCCGTCTGCATTCAAATGGGAAATCCATCTTAAATGAGGGTTTGATCTCGACTTTATTAAGAACGAGAACAAGTCTCTGAGCACGTTGTTATTGCTCATGGTTCCTCCCTTAGATCATGCAGTTTGCTCATGGTCCATCCCTCAGATCACGCTGTTCCTGCTCATGGACCACCTACGGCTCGTGTCGAGTCAGTCTGAGCGTAACAAGATGACGACTCAGAACCTGGCCATCTGCTTCGGTCCAGTCCTAATGCTGCAGAGTGAGCCGGAAACTATCATGGACTTCCATCAACCCATCAGCATTCTCAAGTTCTTGCTCGACTTGTGGCCATCTAAGTCCGGTGAGAACAACTAGGTTTACCTCTAACTTTATCCTGGGACTTTTAGATGGAGGACTTTTTATGTGGAAATGAATTCATTCACCAACCTCGTCAAATTATCTCTTCATTAAGTTTTCATTCACATCTTGAGGGGTCGCTCAAGTGTGGACATGTGACTGGCAAGTCGAAAACACATACTAATGATACTTTGTATGAAAAGGACGCCAATCAACAGTCTCCTTACATGAAGTGGGACGTCTCTTCTTCTCTCTTCTCACGTCCCTTCATCTCGCTCCTCACGTCTCTTCTTTTCTCTCTTCATGTCTTTTCTTCTTCTCGCTCCTCACATCTGTTCTCTCAGACAGCTCGGGCAGCGGAAGCAGCGAGTGCTCGGAATGTTGGCTTGCCCCCCAAGCCGCCACCCCCGCTTCTCCCCCGCAACAACCAGCCCCCGCCCCTCCCCACGACCGTTGCCTCCCCAACATCATCCCCCGGGGGGTTGGCGTCTTCCAGCCAAGGGGGAGCTCGCCGCAAGCCCCCCGCCCCCCGATCCCAGCTCAGCAAGGTAAGAATCTTTGGCCCAGAAGACCAGAAGGTCCGGAGGCCGTATAATCTAAAATAGTTTAGAGTTCGTAGCGCCATCACCCAATCACTGACGGCTTCTCAAGCTAAGTTCACCAATCATGGACGAAAGATCAAATATGATGTATTGTCCCACTAGCTACACCACGTGAGCTTGGTGGTAATGTTAGCAAGACGTTTTGGCTAAATTACGTGAGCTGCTGGTAATGTTGCCTAGCCTCTTTTGTCACACCACGTGAGCTTGGTGATAACATTAAGGCAATTCGCCATACCTTTCAGGTGGCGCCGAATACCGGGGGCGGATCGGGGAGCTCGACCCCGCTAAGTCCGCAAGGCTCCGAGAGCGATTCCTCCCCGAATCCGCCTGTTAGCATCCGGGCTAAGTTGCCATCGCAGCAACAGCATCAACAGCCTCCACGAAGTTCCCCTGGCACATCCCAATTCAACGCAATTAATGATGGTTCCAAAAATGTAGTTTCTGGTCGTCAAAATGGTGGTGGTGCGTTAAGTGGTGGTGGTGGTGTAGCTGAGAGTGGTGGTAGGCCTGGGTTTGGTAGAGTTAATTTCGGCGGAAACTCTGATGGTACAGGTGGTACATGTGATAAAAATAGCAGTGGTGGTGGTGGCATAGTTGGAGGAGTCCCACTGCCTGGGATGGTCTCGCAGGCACTCGGACACAGAACTTCATCAGTTACTCCTAGTGGGCCAGACTCGTCTGGTGGCAATACATCGGGCTCTATTACTTCCACTCCGACTTCTTCCATCACGTCCCCTCCTTCTACCATGTCCGCTAACCTGCCTGGAGAAAGCTTCTCTCAGTCTGGAGGTAGTTTCGATACCGACAGTTTCCTGCGAGGTACCTACAGTAGAGTCAATATGGCTGCTGATCACTTCCTCGGTGATGGCTCAGCCGCAGGTGGTTACAATAGAGATGGTCCCAGCTTGCCCAATGAAGGAGGAGCAACGGCTGTACCTGAGAGCTCAACGGCCGCTGTGACGGAGAACCTGGTAGCCATTCCACCAAACTCCTCCATGTCCTCAGCCAGCGGAGGTCCCTTCGCTGCGCCTGTCAGCTCTAGTGGAGGGCCTTTTGGTTCTCTCGGTCTCCACCAAGTCACCAACATTAGCACAAATCCGTTCCTGAACGGTCGACATCTTCTTACAGGAGATGAAGATGAAGATTCTTTACGTTGAGTAAAAGGCTAAGACGTTGACAAAGGCAAAGCAAAGCAAATTTTATTTGAGCTCTTGCAACTCCTGGTGCGAGCATATTTGAATGCATTGACGGAACTTTTCCTTTATGTGTCTCGCTCCAAAATAGGTGCTAGCGCTCCAGATTTGAGAGAAATACATCATTCTTGGTAGAAATTTACTCCATGAAGGAAATATGGCTTACTAGACATTGAAAGTCTAAAAAGATAAAATAGCTCGACTTGGTCATCGGATGCGATGTATATTGTCACGCATAATTCTCAACTCATAGAATTCGTTTATTGGTAATATACGATTGATGATTCTGGATAGAATTCTGATGTCTATGCAGACTCCTCATCAATCTTCGTTCCCTTAGAATTCTATTATACAATCAAAGGTGGAACGAGCAGCTTGAGATCGGCGTCCAGTGTATGCAGCAGCACACAGAGTACTAATGTTGTAATATACGCTGGAATGTTCCTCGTGGAGTATGGGTGTAATTCGAACGCTAATTTGTTTATTGACAGCGTTGAGTGTCAACTCCAACTTTAAGCACTAGCCTATGACAGACTTTTCTGGCAGCCTCTGCATGGACTTTTCAAAACCAACAATAGTGGGTAGTAAACGATTAGTATGTAAGTCAATATCAATGGAGAATTGTCCCGTAAATTTATCTCAGCATTCTGACGCAAAATAATGACTGAGGACTCCTCTGTCCAGTTGTATGTTGCGTAGACGGATCTTGCTGGTCCGCACGAAGCAACCGATTCTCCCTGTAATATTTTTTTGATAAATCATATCTTGGGTTGCTGTATAATGTGGTACTGATAGAAAACCTCCATTTCCCCTTACTGGGGTTGGCTAAATGCCGAATTTGATTTTTTGTAGGCATCCAAGCGGACCTATTATGACTTCTTTAAGAGTTTTCTTACAGTGCGTTCTTAGCCACAGAGAGTATTTAGATCATAGATGTATAAATAACTATACACTACTCAGTAGCCATGTTTGTAGAGTGTAACAAGTATGCATGCTACTGTGTGTCTTGCAGATGAAAGTTCAGAAAGTAATTTGGCAATGAAACCTTATTATAGCTTATTAATTTCAATATCCGCATGATAATAATGACGTATAGTAACTCATGAACCTTTATCCCATCTTTATCTTTATTCTTCTGAGCCAGACGAAGCATATATATTGGTTCAAAGAACTTATACAAGAATTTAAAAGCAGACGATTGCTTTACATTTGGACGAGGACTTGCATGTAAAAGTCTGGCTAGAATTTCTACAGAAGTAGCCAGCAGTTCTGTCTCGTTCTACTGGACTATCCCTTAGTGAGCTTAGTATCAAGTCTTCGAATGAAGTTCTTCAATTGTAAAGTGATTAAAAATGTAAATTTCCCACTATTTAGTAAGCGAGTAGTTTCAAGTTGGGCCCGAGCAACAAACGTACGAGAAATAAGCCATATAGACGCAGATTTCAGGATGTACATTTTGAATACAGTAGAATAAAAAGCAATACCGTCTGGTGAAGTTCACGAGTACTTGGGAATAAATTTACATAAGTTCATAAGCTTGACGTGAAAGTAAAAATTGACTTAGGTTTACTCGTCTGAGATGGCAATGCTCGTGCAGTAGAGGTAATAATGATATGCATAGAGCGAGATTTCTAACAACTAAATATCTTGAATATATTAAGTCAAGCAACGTACGAGGAATTTTTCATGTCTAACTAACATTAGAATATAGAGGAAGTGGTGCTGACTTCAACCTCTATTAGGATCGTTTTGAACGAAAATTTAATAAAAACGTAAAAATTATGGCTGAAAATGAGCTGAGAGTTTCAACGATATGATAGAAGACAGCGCAGAAGTTTCACTGATGCAGGAACAATTTAAGGTAAGAGGTCCAACGCACTTGTCCTCTGTAAAGGTTATCCGAGGGTAAAAGGCCGTAATGCCTTGTGGTGTTTGAGGGCTCCCGGGGATCTGTTCTTAGATCGGACATCTTCTACCTTCGAGGGCCATAATTTTTTTACCTTCGAGGCCATAACCTTCTACCTTCGAGGCCACAATCTTCTCCCTTCGAGGCCAAAATCTTTTACCTTCGAGACCGTAATTTTTTACCTTCGAGGCCATAATTTTTTACCTTCGGGGCCATATTTTGACAGAAAATCTCTGCGGTGTCAATAGCTGGAGGTCGGGCAGTGGATGGTTTCGGATGTCAATCGCTTCTCATTCGCTTGTCGTAAAGACCAGATTTACTGCAAAAATGACGGCTGAGTAATATACGAAGTCTGGGTCTGTGCATTCAATCGCACCAGCGTATTTATAGTAACTGTTAGTAAAGGAAATTGGCACTAATCGCTTCGGCGTGCCCGTTAGTTACGATTTGTTGGTAAGAAAAGCCTATTTTTTTTTGCCCCGACTACCACTGCATCTGGTCTCGAGGAGTTGTGAAGAGCTCTTGATGAGCAATCCTCTAAATCCTCTTTGTTGCAAGGATAAAGTAGCGGTAGATGCTAGTTGACCGACAACTGTGGGTGCACAGAAGAAATTAACTTTAATTGCAGCCAGGATTGTACCTGTCCTGCCCAAGGAATAAATGGACTCCACTTCCTAGGCTATCCCTCCAACGCTCTTCCCACCAACTATTTCTTACTGCCACCACTACCACCACCCGCGCCCAACCACCACCACCACCACCACCGCCACCACCAATGATAACTGATATAAAAGAAACCTAATGAGAATTCTTTGTTATGTGTTCACTCACATTTACTCCGAAATGATGAGCTGATTGCTTGGTTACTACTTTGACAATTGATTTCATAATTTTCTACTTGTATTTAAGAAATCGGGTGGATAATCGAAAGTCCTAGAATAATTTTCCGTGACGGTATACTCATTTAAATATGACTAATTTTGCTCAAATCCTACTTGTGTAACGACTTATTATAAATATCTAGGCTTTAACTTACCAATTACTATACTGCGTAATATATCACATCATTTGTAATATATTTTACGAATTTTGTTTTATTGACAATTGTTTACATGAGTATCCCTACAAATCTGGAAATGACCTCTTACTTCCAAAAACTCCATTTGAATTGTGTTTCCTTCTCACAATATTTTACAATATTCATAATCATTAATTATCCATAAATATTATAGCTAATATTCCTGATTTAATACATGTAGGTTTAACTTATTAATTTTAATTTGTGCAAAGGAATTACCTTGGTTATTCATCAGTCATTAGTAGCGAAGCTAGGATGCTGGAGATGTTGTTGTTGAGATGAGCTTCACTTCATGGCTAAATCTTTTATAAGCAAACACTCGTATCCTCCTAGTACCTGGTTTCGTGTAAACTAAACGTTTTCAAAAGTATTTTTTCATTCACATAATAAATGCATTACCTATTATACGAGACAATGATAACGAGACCAGTATTCACATATATAACTTTGTGACAAATGAGAGATATGTCTTTTTAATTACTGAACCATTATTTGTTATCTCCTATACAACCCATTTCACATTACTTCTGATCGAAGTCAAACGTTAATACATGATCGTATCAGCAACACGATTGCAATTTAAACATATTTTATAATTTAGTTCTCATTTAATCCGAGGACAGATTGCTCGTCTTGAAGTTTCCGTCTACAAAGCACAGTCACTGCCAATCATGTCACAATCATGTCGCTATCATGTTGCAATCATGTTGCACACATGTTGCAATCATGTTGCACTCATGTTGCACACATGTTTCAATCATGTTGCACTCATGTTGAACTCATGTTGCAATCATGTTGCACTCATGTTGTACACATGTTTCAATCATGTTGCACTCATGTTTCAATCATGTTGCACTCATGTTGCACACATGTTTCACTCATGTTGCACTCATGTTGCAACCATGTCTATGCCGGGGGTCGCGTGCTGCGGGAACATGCGTTCGTTATAGGATATAGTGTTCGTAGGAGTGAAGGGTCTGTAGGAATCTCAGCGTAGATTAGATAATAACCACTAAGACAGAACTTAAAATAGTCATATTTCTTATCATCCTTCTATTTCTTTTTTGCGGCTCGATAAAAATATGATATCAAAAGTACATGACGATATTAAAACCAATCATATATCTATAAGCTAATCGTAATTCTAACTTAATTTATAATTCTCGTTTCTTTTTCATTCTTTTCCATACGCCAAGCCAAGAAGATTCGTCTTCTGCCATCAATGCTGATAAAGATGAATTTGCAGTAAATTGGGGTGGACAGTCATAATAATTGACTAATAAGCATCTCAAAAATGTCAACAGCTCATTTTCTTTAGTTTCCTCAGTGCCTGCAGCTTTCATTTGCGAGAGTTACTCACGTCATCATCAGCAACAACAATGATCTCTCTGTTCTTTACATAACTTTTTTGTAGAAAAACATCATAAAAACGTCTCACTTTATTAACAAAAGAAACTGACCATTTTTCGGTTTCCAACAGTTTCTCAATTTTAACGCTAAGACCAATCTAAACTGGCATTAAAATGGTCTCAATCTTAGCTATGAGACCTTGTGAAGTCCCAGGTTATAGTTATTCGAAAATTGTTGATTCACGGAAGCAACGAATCCTATAAGGTTAACTCTAAATCGTCATAGCCCATCATGGCTTAGCGGCCTGTAACTAATTAATAATTATTATCCCCCAACTTGATGAACATGCGTGTATTACAGTAAATCAGAAGCATGTAATGCTCCCATGTTATATTAATGACGTAACTGGTGTAATCAACATGTAATGTTAAAAATGATAAGAATTTATGTGTAGGTGTATCATTAGGCTCAGGGTGGCTCCACATTCTATATACAGCACCGTTCAGTGTCATGAGACACTGTATTAAATTATAAGTCGATGTCGGTACTCACTGCAGAAACCTGTAGATTCTATTGTAGATGTGTGAATTGTGTGAGACTTGTATGAGACTTCTTCTTCAGAAGGAGGTCGCTCCGATCTGATTGCCTTTCTACTCATTTCCAGCGTTAATATCATTTTTTTTTATTTAATGACGAAACCTCGTACGCGTCATTATATTATCGTGATCTTCCGTTGGTCTTCTACTCAGAAATGTGTGTTGAAATCATTACAAGTTGATCATGTAAGGAATACGTGATCATGTAATGTTTATTTCACTCTTCTAGAAATTAGTTTCTGCAATATTACCCCTAGAAGAGAGGTAAGCAATACCGACGGACGCTACGTCGCATATTGTAGTCTAAAGAATATAAGATAGGGTGTGGATTGTTGTACGGGTTCTTGTATATAATGTCTATATGATTTCGTCGTCCTTGCATTTACGTTAGGTAATACTCCTGTTTTATTATGGTATGGCGGCTGCAATACTTGCGGAAATAACTATTGTAACGTTAAAGTTTAATTATAACGTTCATTGGTTGCACTTCGAGGAACTGTGCAAAAAATGGGAGTGTTAGCGAGCACATATCATGAGGTTGTGTACGACGTAGGTTTAGGAGGGATCTTCTTACATCTGCTGGAAGTGATACGACAAATTTGAGAGATTATCTTTAGAGTAAAGTCAATTAAAGGAACGATCCCTAAGTCTTACGAAGGAGAGCAGTACCGAACGTTGTGGGTTGGTACTCACTGTACCATAAGTGTTCGAAGTGGTAGCTTGTATAAGCTGAACATCGACCATCGGGTGGTCTAAATGGGCGAATAATGTTCATCTCTTCTGGGATTTTTCTTTTATACTCGACACATGAAAAAACAACGCATAAAATTTCTAATAATTATATGAAATAGAAATACGAATCATTTCCAAATATCATAATTCGCGATTAATACTCTCGATAGTCTGGCAGTTAGTGGTAGGTATAATAATTTTAGTGATATGAGTTATGCGTTTAATTCCAATTAGTCTCTTGCAGTGGTCTGCCGAATATTTTCTACGTGGTTCATTAATTGTCTATATCAAAAATTGGCCTTCCTAGTAATTCTATCCAATATCTTAGGGCGTTCACCTGGATATTTTGATTGGTTCCTGGAGAAAAATTCAAATGAATACTTTAATGCTTCAGTAACAAATTTTTGCTGTCATGACTTAGACAAGACTAAAAACCAAAACTTATGCATGACTTACTGCCACGACTTGGACAAGACTTATAATCGTGACTGATGAATGACTAACTCCCATATTTGTAGATACTTGAATGACTTGATCATAATTCCATGCCATTTTGAAGCTTTACAAGTTCAGGTGAATCTCTATTATAAGTTTCCCCAGTTCCCTTGGTTATCGTCGCACCTATAAACGCGTCTTCATCCTCAACATCTGACCCGTGAGAACCTGGGGGCTAGCGAGTTTGCAATTCTTCCATTTGTTACGTTTAGTTTAGTGACAGGGTTTTTTTATTCATACATTATTTTTAAAGTTCATGCCTTCTCGCATTTTTAGCTTAAATTTTCATGTTCTTGTATTTTTATACGAACTTGTTTGGGTTTAAGGTATAGTTAAGTTCATGTTGATATTCATTCTTTGTGATGTGATGGAGGAAGCGGCCTGAAATTGTCAGCTACAGCACTGAAATTAGAACTTAGCGCTGAAATTAGAGCTTATTTGCAACTGCAGCTCAGAAGGATAGTTGTAAGAGGAGTTGCAACGTCGGAATGGCAGCAGATAGTATTCAATTAACCACGGGTTTAGTATTTAAAGTCAAAGTCTTGGCCGTTTGAAGGGAACTCAATGACACTCAAATAAAGCGGTTGCTATAGCTATTCTAACGATGAAGTAACACGAAAAAACAAACGGACAGCCAAATCAGGGCACTTCAAAAAAACGAGTAATAAATGGGAGAAATAGTTGGCTACATATTTTTGAACTGTAGGCAAACTTAAATCGTATAATTTAAAAAGTCGTCATCCAAGATACCGACCAAAGACCATGTCGTATTAATGACATTAGGTCTACCCTGTTCACTGCATTGAATACTTGTTTAATATTTTGATGCTACGCTAGGCAGAAAGCTATTCTCAATAGAGTTTTTAATTTATTAAATAAGTAATATTGATACAGTTCCTACTGGGTATTCGATGAATCAATATCAATAATTAATTAAATCAATACAATGATTATTTAAATTTTATTTTTTCGCAAATAACATAAAATAATTTATCACGTCATCGATTACATTCATAAAAAACATATAAATTGATGTTATGAAATGAGTTCATGAATTGCACGGCAGTAGAGGAGTTTGAAGAGTCAAAGAGTTGTTTGTATAAGTGCTGTTCATTCTAAATACTCGACATTTTTTATAAAGAATTAAGTCATTGATCTCTTGTTTCAGTTATGTCCTAGCGACATGTTTTTGATATGAATTATATCATCCTAAGAATCGTAATAAGTTTTGTGTCTCTCATTAATCTTGTGGACATGTGATGGTCGGTAAGGAAATTTCAGAAGAAATACGATAGGATATTCACTTACTTACTTGTCCCTTGAAATGTATTGAATACTTTACCTTATTCGTTTAGTCCATATTTTTCATTTTACGATGAAAGGAAACTTTAGTGACAGTAATCAAACATCTTTTTACTTCCACCCTCTCCTGAAAATTTTTCATGTTCCCTGTCCTAATATTTTTTTTAATTGAGTTTTTGTTTAGTCACCCTTTCGCAGTGAAAAACTTGATGTTGAAACATTTTTTGTGCTCTCATTCTAAAATTTTACTCAACATTTCGGCAAAGATATTTGCAGCGAGTTCTTCATTAGTTATTTGAACATTTTAACTAAATTTGGTAATATTATATGATTATATATATGAGAGCTAAATTATGAAGATCGAAGGCAAATAAATTATTCCTCAAGGAATCAAGTTCAACTGGAGAAATTTTATTCAGATTTGAATTAATTAGATATAAGTAGTTTTTAATGAATCAAAATAATGAAAAAATTGTGGATGGTTTTATAGGAGGGCGTGTTCATACAATTTTTATCATTATTATGATTAACGCTAAAACATAGAAAGTGGAGTTAACAATTTTCACTCATTATGATTATTGAAGTAATTCATTGTTACTCCTACAAGCACTCATCTATTTACATGAGTTTACCCGATCTTTGTTAGATATCAACTTAACTGTCAAAATTGAGATTAGCATCGATCTTCTAGCTTCTTCAATTGACGCTTTATCCAGTACGTTCGGTTCAAGTGCGCGATGTCCTATTCAATTTTAGTCATAAAATATAAATGCTATGTTCACCATGCCATGTTCATTGTTATACACAAATAAAATTTAGATACGAAACTTCCCCACTAGTGTCTCCTGCTTGAGCATGTCACTGCCTTCGTATCGCTGCAATTTCAATGGAAAACGAAGCAGTTTCCTCTTTAGATCAAATTCACTCCACACATGTCGTACTTACTTGGAATGAAACATTAAACTTAAAATACAATAAAAGAAACAAAATTATTGAATACTAATTTTAATACGTATTCGTTTTTTTTTCAGTGAAAATTTGAAGTACCAAAAAATTATATGGAACCAGGTCCGGACATTTATGCTTAGGAGGCTAAGCTTGCGTTTCACGTCGAGTTCATGCCTTCAATGCACCAGTAAAAATCAAACTTGGCATGGCATGGGTAGAGACTGCATCGTGTATTGCACTTACCGAAAAATGAACTAAATTATGTTAAATTGGATTTAGAAGTCGTTCCGATTCCATAGTTTGTTGTCACGAGAATACAGCAAAAGAGCGAAATGGGGCAAACAAGCAACCGCTGAACCGCCATTACAACCGCAACAAATTTTATCAGTCGGTCTCGAATGTTCGTAATGAAAACGCACAAACATGAATTGAATGAAAAGATGCGAAAATTACAATGTACATTCATAGATCAATTTATAATATAGAATCATAGAGTTTTGAGTTGATGATGAAGAACTGCCGCATGTATAATACATCTTCCTGAACATGCTAAATGACTATTTATTCATCATGAATGTAAACATTATAGCTTGTTGACCCAACGATGAATGTGTGTGAGATGTTAGTGCACTATGTAATAAAGCATTTAATTTTAATAAGCAGGAGTTGTCTATTAATGTTGTGTTGAAGGATTTTGAATAAGTATTTACTGCTGTCTGGTTAGCAATGAGAATGATTTCAATTGTAACTCATTGAGAGGAGGCATTGGATGATTTTTATATGTACATGTCTTATGTTCAGTGCTATAAAGTATGATAAGGAATCCTCACTCTTATTTGCCCCCTGTGCACGACCTTTAACTTGCATTAGACTTCATTCACAACGCCTGAATACGACATTTTATAAAAAATCTACTGGAAAATCGTGTTAAGAAATTTTTCGTTCATTTGGCTTGCGTTCATGCCTTCAAACTCTAAACCCACATTAGTGAAAAACAGCAACCGTTTCCAATTTGAAGCATGGCACGGAACATGTTAATGTCTATTTCATCCCTTCGCCTTATTCTGCATGTCAACATAATGGCAAAAGTCGGTAAAGATCGTCAACTTCCTCCTGGCAGTTGAAATGATTGTTTCAGAAAATTACTTTTTAAATTTTTAGGAGCAAATGATCAGTAAGCCATTAAATGAGGTAACATTTTTTAGCCTTCTCATGAGAACTTTTAACATTACTTTTAAAGTCAACGTGATATTTTTAATTCGTTCAAAAGCGTTTGTAGTGAAATTATCGGCCGAAGCTTGGAAAGATACACTCCCTTTATTTATTTTATTCATTTAGTTATTCTACTCAAATCTTCTAGGTTGAGACTTGACAACTGCAAATTTGATGAATGTCAACCGAGTGATGTTAAGTGGTTGACGACATGCATCTCAAAATTCCTCTGATTTTCCTAACTATATACAGTAGGTCGCAGCAATTTGCTTTGTTAAGAATCATGTCAACCATGCCGAGTCTGTTGTACATAATAAACGTTATCTTGATGCCACATGATGGTTATAAAAGTAGCGCACGGCCCCTGTTATCAGCACGCGTTGCGCTTACGTGTTGAATCTGTTCAGTTATACCGAAAGGCCCTCGACGAAATTTTTGATTTTTATGGAGGATATTCAGTTGCTCCGAATATTTTTATAACCTGAGAGATTTTGTTTAGCACAAGCGAAAGTTTTGGCGCTCCGGAAGTAATTTCAAATTATTATCATCTTATTTACATCGCGATGAATTTGTAAATTATCAAAATTTACCTGTTTCGGATATAATATAATGAATACTTTTACACAACTATTGATGAAAGTAATCACCAGAACAGTCGTTATATAGTGACATTTCATTTGAATTTTTAGAGATTCTTCCATTATTGAACATATTCTTTTTTTAATTAATTTTTATCATCACATTGAAGCTAAAGTGAAAATTATAGAAGCGTCTTCTGGTCTAACATCCTACTGGTCTAATGTACTACTGGTCCAACGTACTACTAGTCTAACGTACTACTGGTCCAAATTTATTATTATATCTCACGCAATTCTGGGGTAACATTATCATTTTGATCTTCAAAAGAAACAATCTGGTCTAACATAATATATTCATCAATAATATTTATAATCACATATTTTTCAAGAATTTAATTCGATTTTGAAAACTCAAATCCTAAAGCAGAAGGTTCGCTTTTGTGATGGCAGTAAATTGATTGCATAATAGGATAAAATTAAAAAAAAAAATGAAGCTGTTCCAGTTTATTTTCGGTGCGACCCTGTCGTCCAGAATAAGGAAATAAATTCAAAATTAGGATTATGGCACCTCGCATTCGGTTCGAGTCCAAATTAACACAGATTCAATAACCCTCCGGTGCTAAACCCTAACGATGACGCGATGAAATGCACGAAAATTATATAATTATATAATTATAATTAACCTTGAACTATTATAGAAAATTATGTGTTACATAAAACGTAAAACAATTAATTGAGTATCATTTATTGGATCAGAAGATAATTCACATCTTTTCTACTACTTGCTTCATATCGCGTTGATTCCAGCCGATGTCAGCATCGAGTTATTTGGTCTATGCACCCGCTGGTGCTAGAAGAATTGGATTGTCTAATGCCCCCACAGTCTTGTAGGGAACTGTAAAAATCTATATTACGTTTTGGGCTTTCGTCGCGCGGTAAAATACTTTCTATAGAAGACGTTTCAGGTATATTCACACTAGTTTCTTCAATTTGTTTCTCTCCAGAACTTGAATCCTTATTTTTAAGCACGTCAAGATGTAAAAAGTTTCTGTTAACGCACACTTTACTATTTACACTTCCACATTGTGACGTGATTGCATTCAGAGGGTCCATGCAGCCAATGCTTCTCGCGTCGTAGCCACGTGTGAGCTCAAACATGTCGGTACTGTTGGCCTCCTGACCTCCCCGCCCCGCCGAGCTGCTCCCGACACGCGGCCGACGTGTGAGCTCAAACATATCGGTACTGTTGGCCTCCTGACCTCCTCGCCCCGCCGAGCTGCTCCCAACACTCGGCCGACGTGTGAGCTCAAACATGTCGGTACTGTTGGCCTCCTGACCTCCTCGCCCCGCCGAGCTGCTCTCGACACTCGGCCGACGTGCGAGCTCAGCCATCGAGAGCTCCAAAGCCCAGTCCAGGTCCGGGTCCTGTGGACAGAACACAGTATTTTTTAAACATCCAAGTATAGAATTTATTGTGTTTAAAAATATAGAGCACTAGTACATTCTTCTGATGAAAATTGCTTATATATAAGGATTAGTAACATTTTTTAACACAATTCCAGGTAGTAACGACATGTGACTAAATTTCACGCGAGAACCCAGTCGACGCAAAAATTATTTACGCGATGAGCCTTCCTATTTTAATTCTCAATTGCGTAAATCTTGAGGCATTCCAAATATATTGAGGTATTTATTAGTCTAAAATACAGAAGATCGAACGGAAGAAAAGGTAAGAAACATCGACGCACATCGGATGAAGCGTAGAACTCAGTATTTCCAAGCGCGTATGAAGGCGTTTTGGCGGAGCCGCGTGGGTTGTGGTATGTCCCGTCCACCTGGAGCACCAAAGGAGGTTGGTCAGTTAGGGGCTCTTGATTATTTGGGGCCTTACGATCAAACTGGCTTGGGTACATATACTGGCCTTAGTACACGTAGCGGGCGATTTCTGGTTTATGATTGACAAGCTTAGTTTGAAACGCCAAATTTTTAGCAGAATAACACAGGATTTGTTCAACTAAAATAATTTGGCGACATGATGATCTTCCATTTCATAAGATCAAATGTAAGAAGTGCAAACCTACCTGACAAAAAGCGTCAATATAGGCTTTCAAGTATTTTTCAAGTACGGCAACTGAGACTCACTATATAAAGAATATATAGTGAGTCTTAAGTGAAAGAATATATGCGCAGAACTATGATTTTTGGACACTAAACTGCCAATGAAGATATTTGTTAGAATATCATCGAAGGACTCACATCTATTTGACATATTGCAGAGTCCGGTCTTGTTCTTCGCCAACATCGTCTCAACAAGCGACGAATACGGGCCTGCATACTCCTTCTATGTTGAGAAGAAGAGAAAATAATAAATTCTTTACAAACATAACAAGGAAAATTAATGCTTATTAATAATTACAAAATTAAGACTCTGCCTCTGCAGTCCATGAGTGGCCTGGGTGACGTCGGTAAACATTTCTCGCTTCAGTCGTTATCTCCACATAATCTTGTCATTTCTATTTCTAGCTGTTAAGGCCTTATATGACAACAGAGATGATATATAAATATCAACATTCACTATGGAGTCAACTTGGTAAACATTTCTCGCTTCAGTCGTTATCTCCACATAATCTTGTCATTTCTATTTCTAGCTGCATCTAGATGTGTATAAGAGACAGGTTCTTAGTTGTGCAAACCGTTCTTAGTTGTGCAAACCGTTCTTAGTTGTGCAAACCGTTCTTAGTTGTGCAAACCGTCCTTGATTGTGCATCCAGTCGAAATTTGGCAATCCCTCTGAAATTGTGCAATCCGTCCCAAGTTGTGCAATGCGTTATTAGTTCTTTACCTGTCTATAATCGTTCAATCTGTTCTAATTTGTGTAAATCGTACGAAATGGATGATTTGCTAAGACCCTACAGCGCGTGTCAAATTGAGTACGGTAAGATACAGTTTCAAGAGTGGTATCCTTACTTTTTAATTAGAGCGATCGCCCGTCACGCATGGAACTAACCACCACCTAACGACCTCCTAAGTTTGTTATCGTAAATATATGTCGTTAATGGATGCAGCTTGAAAATGAAAGACCTACGACCCGGTGGGAAATTGTCGTCTTAAACACATGGTGACGAGCTATGTTAGACTTGATAATCTTCCTACCGTTTGAGATTGAACTATGATACTGAGTTGATCAATACAGCTCATTGCGCTTGAAAGCTTACCTAAAAGTTTAGACAAAAGGTGAAACATGGACACATTTTGTATCGGTTTAAAATAATGAACGCTGCTGACAATACCTCGTTGTTGATACGTAGATCACACTTATCGCCGAGTATATTTCCCTACAGGGTACACATGGTATGTCCCAGTTTTTTTTAAGCACGATCTAAATAATAATATTAACATTTTTACATTGTAATAACTTGTGTGGAATATGCCGACAAAACTTTTTTCATTCATGGTCTTTATTATTGTTATCAGAAAGACCATGATTATCAGAAAGACCAGATTGTTATCAGTTTCTAATATTGTTATCAGAAACTTGCGTCTGCAGTTTCCTACGCATATGTGATGTGCTCTTTGACGCTCTTCATTTTTCTCCGTGAATTTGTAGTATTCGGGTTAATAGACCGAAAGTCAATTTCACTTGAGTCAAAAGTGATATAAATTTCACAATCCTTCAGAGACGCTCAGTAATCACCTCCGAGGTTGAGTATTTTTGCGCAATGACATCGCTTCGATGCAACTCAATGAATAATTTTCATACTGTTGGTTGAAATTGCCTCATATTCACCAAAAAATATCTTAAATTAATTTCTTAGCAAATCTCTCTTCAGTGTCGCATACAATTAACAGACAGCATTCTGATTTTTTATTTAATTTTTAATAGAGAAATTGAATTCTGATCGCGTTGATGCACAAGTTTCCGTTACAAACGAATTTTGCGCCAGAGATCTTGGTTTTTCATAGCATACTAAGAAAGTGGTTCGAACCTCGTTTGTACGAGTTAAA
Organism: Hyalella azteca; assembly: GCF_000764305.2. Classification (NCBI taxonomy): domain Eukaryota; kingdom Metazoa; phylum Arthropoda; class Malacostraca; order Amphipoda; family Hyalellidae; genus Hyalella; species Hyalella azteca. The sequence goes on along the minus strand of NW_025938037.1, from coordinate 5,141 downwards.
ATCGTATCAAATTTACAAATTTCTTAGCAAACCTCGAATAATGTACGTGTTTTAAATAAAAAATTAATAGCAATTCCAACTCAAACGTATTATCAATTCACTATTAGTCTTTAAAATATTTAGTCCAATACTTGAGATTCAATGTCTATATCAGCCCAAAAGTTAAGGACTGACATACGTTCTCAATCTCGGAAAATGCCATGGCAAAGACTCAACAAAACTGTTATTTGTCCACGGAAAGTTACCTGCTCAGCGGCCACCATTCCAGTGATGAAAAAAACTTCATTTTATGCGACTCAAAACAAAAATATTCCATGTTTCTGGCATGACCTCCTTATATAACTTATACGATTTTAAGCCGTTCTTTCGTATCTTCATGAACTACAATGCAGTAAATTTGTCATATTGAAATAATGATTAAGAATCTCTTGTTTTTATTAAAACTACGTGGAATTAATGAATTGAACAATACCAGATAGAATTTTGCCTACCATTTCATGTCACTCTTATGACATAAAAGCCTATGCTCAGCGGTGCAGAACTTTTAATGTGACTATTTCTGCAGCTTCTCAGAGTCAAATATTGCATTAAAACGAAAGAAATATTGATGAATTTATTCATAAATTTTACAAATGTTATATTTTTTTATTAACTTGTTAAACTTTTTCTTTAATAGTTGAAATTACGTCTGAAATCCTATATGATTTATTAAATCCCGTGTAGTGCATTCTTTTCTTTAGGGGATTCATATATCATTGATAATAATTTCAAAAAATCATTTATATATTTGTGAAATTAAACGTAATAGCTTATTTTAGGTTTAAAATTACCTGAACGTTTATGTGAAATTAATTAATTGTGGCACTAAATAAGCTAATACCTAAAATGAGCTAATTCGTGACTTTTGGAGATATTCCATAAGAAGAAATTTCTATTTGAAGAAATTTTTTCGTGACTTGTGGAGAATTTGGGGCACTTGTTGATCTTGCGATGCAGGACGAGGAATTATAGATCCGTCTCTATTGTAACCACTGAAAATAACTTAAGTCAAGTACTCCTCTTTATACAATAACAATATTTCCATGTTAATAGAGGCCAGTCTTCAGAGTTTTCGTGTGATATTAGGATAAGTTCTAAGTTATTGCAGACTTGTTGTCTTTACCCATTGAATGTTTCATAAGGCTGTAGCGATATTTTCTATTAATTGATCACTGTTGAATGTTCTAGTCGCACATACTTCTTTTGCCCTTCTTTATTATTCCTGCAATCTTCATTGATTTGAAGTAGTTCCGTTCCAAGTCTGTTGCTGCTAACCTTCATCAATTCTCTGTAAACTCTGACTTGTGAAAGCATTTTCTAATTTTTCGACTTATAGGGTAGTACATCTTTCAGGACTTTTAGATTCAATGTCCTTCAGCTATTTAATGCTTCAACTTTAAAGTGAGTTGCGTTTTCCTAAAAATTTGTGATTGACGCAATCATCACTATTTGTGAGTGACACTATCATTTCAGTTTGTGATTGACGCTATCATTACAATATCTGAGTGACGCTATCATCACAATTTGTGAGTGACACTATCATCACAATTTCCTAATAATCTCAGGCATAAATATTTGCCTTGAATGACGACCACAAAATGATGATGTGGTTACCCAGAAAATTTTAAACCCTGAATGGCCGGCAGATAACAATTATTAATGATGTGCCTATACCCAGTAATTGTTTCTTCACTTTAAAAGTGAGATCCAAATGGTGACTCACTTTATACTCGTAGCACTGATACGCCAATTTTACGGGCCAAACTGGGTCCGGCTGACGCACTCACGTGAAAAAAGCGCATCTTTATTTGGACAAATTGTCACTAATTTTTTTAGTGTTTAGGGTACGAGGCTCATTGTTCCTCGAGATTGCTTAATCTTTATCTGTTTTCACGGTCTTTATTTTCTTCCAAGTATCATATTTAAAATCATTGTTGTATTGTTTTTTTTTTGTGTAGTCTATTTTTTCATGTGTTGAGGGGGCCAAATTCATAAATTTAAATGAACTCAAATGTTTCATGTGCGTTATTGGTTTTACATTTCATTAAAGTATTTACTAGCCTCATTTTAAAGATCTTGCGTTATTGTGGAGAATGCATTATCAGATACATAATCATTTGATGAGTAAATTGATTCAACGCTAAAGAAATGAATCACTATCAACATTGAGCTGAACAATCACCGAACACTCTTTCTATACTTGCGAGAAAATCAACTCGCTGCTCTCGCTTAATAAAGTTTATGAATGATAATTTAATTAATCTTAATTACCGAGTATCAATTTCTATTGTGACTTATGCTACCGGCAGTGTGAGATTTAAATGCTTTATATTTATTTCGATCACAAATAATTTCATAGACTTGAACAGCTGTAAATTATTCTTTCAAGAATTCAAATTGGAGAGCAATCTTTTATGTCCCTAAACTTTTCCTTGCTATAATAAATCCTAAAGATAGCAGTGCACAACGTTTGTGTGCTTTTTTTAGCATGACAACATTTCTCTAACCCGCTTGTATATAATATTTAATAATAATAGCTTTGTACGTGTTCTGCTTCACTGTTCATAAAACATAACGCCTATACATTCCTAACTTAAGCCCCTCTTTGCTTGTAGTATGAAACCTTCCTTATATCCTGTCACCTCTTCGATGTTACAATAAAATCCTTCCTCTTCCTACCTTCTTCTTTTTATCCTGTATCTAAATAATAAACATCTTAGGTTTTTCGTTAGCAACATCGTCTTGAGAAAAATTCCAACCCTCTTTCTGTCACTATACCCCACCCCCTTAACATAGTAAAGGTCAATTTCAATGTCAAAAAGGACTAAAGAGATCAATGATGATAATCTTGTACAACGCTATTAATTCCATTAATCACAAATCGCCAATACCACCCAAACAACATCCCTCTAACCCTTTTTACAATAAATCCAAACCTCTTACTATGGATATCTATAATAACCTTAAAATCGTTAGTCTCTCAAAGTTGGTATTTATATGATTGGAAAGGTTAAGGGGGATCTTAGGTGGAACAGGTGCCACTTAACAGGTTGCGCCTGTTAAATACTAACATTAGCAAAAAATATTCTTATCTGTGAATGTAATGAAATATATTATAAACAGTTTGAAAATACGCGAATAGGTGGAATCTCATCTATTATAGATCCTCTAACTGAAATACCTTACCATGAAGAATCAAACTTCGTGAACGGAACATAATATATTTTGATCGACCATTATGTTGGGAGCTACCCGCTTTCTATACACCAAATAACTTTAACTTAATACTTCCACATCGCACAAATGATGCTGAAAATTGTATTATAATTATATAACTATCAATAACATTTTCTCTTATTTAACATAGTTTGTTTGTTTTTGATGGACAAATGAACAATATGACAATAATTCGAGCCAGAGAATTTTTGCTAAACTTTCTCTTCGAATATTTCCAAGCAATATCAAATTAATGTATTCTTAGAGCCCTAACTAATTGATCAGGTTAATACGACATCTAAGTTTTTTAATGAATTTATTGTCTACGTATTGAGGCTCGTTTGATCCGATGAGGCACGTCCGTAGATTTAGAAATCTTTTCCAAATTAGATGCACGTTTCCTTGCCTCACAGGAAAATAAAACAACTTTACGTACACAAATTTAAAGAACATTTCACAGTCCCGTGACCCGTACCACTCTTGTCTCACTCATGTCTGGAATAAAAAGTTTATCATTATTTAAAAATTTCACACATAACGACGACCCGGCAATATACACATTAATTTATTGAGAAATATTCAGTCTCCATACTTCATTCAGTCTCCAGGATGAGCTGAACATGGAAATATCAATAGATGGTTAATCATACTAAGTCAAGATCACCATTACTATTAATGTGAGACGTTTGTCCGAAATTTTTTCGTGACAAATGACATAAGTTCTCTGCGGAAGGGAATATTCTTTGATTTAATTAATTGAAGAATGCTGAAGATATTTTTCGTTCAATACATGTTCTACACATTTATAGAGACCGAACAGCTGCGGCAGAAAATGGATCTGCAAGCAATCTAACTGACGGCCGTCGAAATTAATGCATTTAAGCCTGCACTATTTTTATAATCAGTTATGTTTAGCAATCAAAAACTCAAAAATAAACTTATAATTTGTTATTTATGAACAGAAAATATCATTTCAAACAAACACCACCTTAAATTGAAACAAAACACGATGTGTTTAAAGTGACATGTGGTGTCAACTGCACCAAGTTCCTCGCGACTCTGGCACTGGGAACACTATTCCTGGCAGTTGTCCAGCTTTGGCTGGTTTATGTACACTCAGGATTTTTCTGGGTCGATGTCTGCAACATGAAGCGCAAAAAATCATTCTTCAGTCCCATTCATATCGTCAAGAATTGAAAATAAAATCTGCTCTCTGCATAACTCTGCCACCACAACGACAGTTTCCCGCATAGAGTTGGAAAAAATAGGAAAAGCTACGCATAGGGGAAGAAAATCGAAAACCTGTGACTATTCAAGTCGAAAAAATTTATAAATCTAGGCCTAAAACGTCTAAGAAGTCGAAAAGCTGTTACCTGTGCCCATTCAAGTCGAAAAATAATCGATAAATCTAAGCTTAAATTGTTTAAGAAGTGGAAAAGTTGCTTATTTTGGAGCCGATGTAATTTTAACCTTGATTAGTTATTTAATCTCCCGATGTAAACTCCATCACATTCGTCAAAGCTGCGTTTTGATGACACCGTTAATGCATTGCTCATTATGTTTCCATATATTTTTTACTTTACTATAATAATTATCATAACCACGGTTGTTTCAGTGCATGTTTACATTCCCCGTAATTGTTATGTTATTCATCATATAATTTTTACTTTACAATAATTATTATCATACCCACGGTGGTTTCATTACTCATTACTGGTGCTGGTGCAGGTCTGCCATCATCCCTGCTGTCGGGGGATGAGTACCGAGCGTGGCTGCCGCGCGCGCCATCCACCACCGCCATCTACGACCGCATCCGCCACTCAGCCACCGCCGCCGCCGGCGTCCCGGACTACAGCCACAAACCCGGCATCCGCTTCACCTACAGC
>NW_025938036.1:0-1304 GCF_000764305.2 Hyalella azteca | reverse complement strand
ATATTAGTGATCATAATGTTATATTTTGAACTTGTTATTTCTTATTTCAACTAACATTTTCAGTAATTCTTAATCACTATGATGGATTGATTAGTATAATTACTGATCCTTCTAACCACATTAATTGTTTAACGAATCGAACGGTGAAATTATTCAATATGTAATGTTCAATTATTTATATACTATAATTTAATAAATCAATATTTTTCAATTATGCTCATATTTCTTCACTATATTTTCATGAATTTGAACAATATTTGGGGTGAAAAAATCATACATAAAAGTTGTAAATAAAAGCCACTGTAGCCTAAATGACGATGCATTTTATGCTCATTTGTGTGTCATCCTGACCCAGTTTGGTCCGGCGAAATGGCGTATCAGTGCTACGTCCGCTCTCTGCTTGTGACAAAGTGTGTCAGCATGACCCACTATATGCTCATTTGTGGGTCAACCTGACCCAGTTCGGCCTGGCACAAGGGCGTATCAGTGCTACGTCTGCTCTCTGCACGAGCTGCAGGTGAGAAAGTGTGTCAGTATGACCCACTAATTGTTCTGAGAGGAGGGTAATGATACGCAGCTATGGTGCGCAGTTTATCTGCATTGATCACACTCAAGTTACATTGTCTTTAATGCATGTGAATTATCTAGCATTAATAATAAATAAATGGTGGCCTAATAATACGATATGCGGGCCTCGTTAACATTAAGGGGAATGACTCGGTGAGATTCGTGCTTCTCATTAAAGGCTAATTAGTTAATTAAAATGTGTCCATCACCTCGGGGTCTTTATAATTATATATGTTTTCTTCTGAATTATTTTTATACGGCCATTCATGTTTATTCTTATTCACGATTCTTGAATCGTGAATCTAGAATTTTAAAACAAATACTGATTAATAAACAATCATGGATGGTTAACAGGACATTAGCAACACGTGGATGCTAGTGAAGCACTAACGTTTTATATGTCGTGTAGAAATCGCAGAATTGCCGATTCTATGGAATCGGCAGCTGGTTTGCTGAATCTGTAGAATACAGCATTTCGTTGTTGATTCAGAAAATCGGACGTTAGAGTTAGAGTTAGAAAATAAATCGACAGAGTTGGGAAAGTTTAGGTCAAGTTCCTTTATATTTAAATATTCAAACATAAAAGAACTTAATTGGCTGACTGACCTAACCCCAGATTCCTACATTATAAAAACGCTGATTCTACAGATTCGGCAAACCGGCTGCCGAATCCATAAAATCGGCAATTCCGCGATCTCGGCACGCCGCGAGAGACTGGAATGTTACGTACGTATTTT
>NW_025938035.1:0-58364 GCF_000764305.2 Hyalella azteca | reverse complement strand
TTTTTTTAAGTATTTTATTTTCTCCTTTTTAGTCCGTTGCTACACATGAAAAACGTTGTTGCGAGCCAATTTACTTGCCTTGACGTATGTATCGATGATACGCAGCGTAAGCGCCTGCTCGTCTATAACGTCAGCGCCCGCACGTCATACTATTTATATACTATTAATATATACTTTACTCAATTAAGCTAATTTAGGTCTCTAATTGCTAGTTTTTATGATTGTATCTGAAATTGTTAGGCGAAAATAGCCTGCATGCCGAATTTCAGATCTCTAGAGCAATCAGAAGTGGGCTAATTTTCGTTGTCAATGTTAACAACAAACAAACAAACAAACAAACAAACAAACGCGAAGCTAAGCTAAGAAAAACGTGTTAATAACAACAAACAAACAAACAAACGCGAAGCTAAGCTAAGAAAAACGTGTTAAAAAGAACAAACCAACTTAAAGAAATCACGCAAGCCCTCGCAAATAAGTTTCTTACTAAATATAAAATTCATGTCTAAATCCTTTGATTGTATCAAATTAAAAATTGTCATTCATAAAGTGCAAATCTTGCAACGCCAGGCGGCAGGAAAGCGTAACATGTCAGTTGAAGAGCGGATGTTTTACGACAAAATTCGACTTGAAAAATTCACATCACTTCATAATTTATAATTTATATATTAATACCCGATCACTCTATTGTCAGACTTCTCAATGATAAATTGTGAATTTGAAAATTTTTTAAATTTTGAAAACTCATTCGAAAGAAAGAAAATGAAACAGCAAGAGAACTTTAATGAAAGGTTACCGTGCGCTTTTGATAAATTAGGGATCTACGTATTTAAACCTTCTCGCTCACGACTATGCACATCTACCTTTAATATTTACACTTATTAATTTGAAATGCGTCGATCCATCTTAATACAGTAAGTAGTAGTGTTGGTCACCATGTATCCATAGCCTTTGAGATTAATGAAATCTTTATTTACCGTCCCTTTATTCCTCCAGTGTCCGGATACCGGACACAAGCCAGGAATGCTTTCTCCGTAAACATTTACATGCTGGTAGATTTGCCTTGGGTAGAAATGCTTTGGAGGGAATATGTATGAAGATGCATGCCGGTATTAATTGGCTATACGCAATCTATTCATTCCCATCCATCTATTCATATCCATCCGTCAAGTTTTCGACCCTCGCTTGATGTCGAGCCAAGCGCTGCCATTTGCTGCGAGACGCTCGAGTTAATTCCTTATTTGAATTAATTTTTCATACATGATGAAATGAAGCTTGAAACGGTTAACTTTGGGGAAAAAATGGTTGCCTCAAAACAAACGAATCATATAAGTGTAGTGGATCACATGCTGTTATAGGCGGCCGACGAACATCGAGTGATTGGCCGGCGAAGACTCGGCTCTAGTTTTTTGTAAGGTGACCGAAAGCGAGAACGATAGAGCGAGAGAATGATATGTGAGAGAGAGAAAATGAGAGATAGGGAAAAAGAATGATACGGAAATGGTAAGTAATGAATAAAGTGTGCCGACAGGTACATTTAGTACAAGAGAAAACCGTCTGCTGTGTAAGTATCAAGTGAAATGCTAACTAGCGCTAGGAGTTTTTCTGAGCAGCAGTTTCCATTATTGCTTCTTCAGAAGCAAAGTGATGCTCTCAAATTAATAAAACCTTAGAAATGATCAGCAGACCTAAGGTTTATGTGATCAGCGGACTAAGGTTTATGTGATCAGCGGACCTAATTATATATAGCAGCATCTCGGTAACATATAAGTAACGTTAAACTGCGTAATGTTCAGACGACAACTTCAATACCTGAAAGGTTCCCATTACCAAGAGCTATTCTGTACACTCTGAAGAATGAGTGGGACTTTCTCCAATTAGCGATGTAATTTTACCCTTATGTGGGTCATCCTGACCCAGTTTGATCCGGTAAAAAGGTGAAGTATCAATGCTACGTCCTCTTTTTACTCATGCATTACGTTTATAATAGGCCTTTAAAAATTTATTTTTAAAGACAACACTTCCAAAGAAACCAATGTCTCTGATGTTACACATGTACAATGAATTTCTAATTTTATTTTTACATAGCAAAAAAATAAATTTAAATTTTTTTACATACGAAAATATTCAAATTTTCAAAATTATTTATTTGGTCAATTGCATTCTCTTTTTATGCAAGTGTGCAAAATTTCAGATCGATTATAGAGGTAGAAGTGTGTAAAATATTGAGCATAAGATTTGTAGCAGATTCGATGAAAACTTTAGGTCACGGACGGACGGACAGACAGACGGACGGACAGACGGACGGACATGGCGAGCACAATAGTGCATTTTTAATTTTTTCATAAATGAGAAAATGCGCTAAAAATGTAATTGCGGGGACATGCAAGGAATGTCGCTCAATTAAGTAACGTTCCAGACACAAGCTCCGACCGATATTAAGACGAGACTCAAAATCTTCGGGCAAAGTCAAGCTATACCACAGGTTCTATGAACACTCATGAAACGAATGGGTAATATTGTACGAATAGTGACACACTTTCTTAGTGTTGAAATGTAAGGTACTATTGCCGGACGAAACTGTGTCAAGATGGCCACATTAGGTCAAAAGGTGCATCGCGATTCGGACAAAATTTCTTAATTTAAGTGAGTTATTCAACCATCAAGTATTGACACTTTTTATTTTATGTATCTGGACGATACACTAGCATCTAAAAAACATTTTCAGAACTTTTATTCTTGCTCGCTGTGGACTTATCAATTCCCACATCAATTTCAGAGCATTAAGTGACCACTTCACTACTCTTACGCTTATTTTTAAAAAAACTGGTCCGCCCACAAACAACTTTATTCTTTCATGCCATTTATGAAGCCCCCACTTGTTTTCAAAGGAAAAAACAACTTTATACTTTCATGCGCATTTCTCATCTCCACGTATGTTTTCAAAGGACTCGTCCGCCCACAACAACTTCATAACTTCGCACCTCGCTGCTGAAAAGTGGGTCGACACGGGGCAGCTCTCAATGCATTCAAGGCTCATTTCTAATAAAATTTTCAAGATTTTGAGGATTATTTCTTGCTCAAGTTTCCATGATTTCGAGTATTTATTTTCACTAAAGATTTCATGATTTTGAGGATTCTTTTTCACTCAAGATTTCATGATGTTAAGGATTCTTTTTTACTCAAGTTTTCATGATTTTGAGGATTCTTTTTCCTTCACGTTTTCGATTTTTTGAGGATTCATCTTCCCTCACTTTTTTATGATGCTAAGAATTCTTTTTCCCTCAAGTTTCCACGATTTTGTGTTCTCTTTGCCTTCAAATTTTCAAGATTTTTAGGACTCTTTTCTTCAATTTTTTTAGTACAGTTCTTATAGGCTAGAGAGGCTCAGTTATGAGTAAGTTAATTTTCCGCAGCTTATGGCCTCATCAGGCGTCCACTTATTGAGTAAATCTCGCCATGAGATTAAATAGGAAATTTCAATATTGTTATAAAGCTAATGTCAAAAATCTAACAAAACCAAAAAACTCATATCGAGAGGTGACATCAAAATTGCCTTTCTCCATGCAAGTTCTGCGTTGCGCGAGAAGTCGTTTCAAAAGTAATGGATATTTGTAATCTAATTAGAATAATAATATTGACAATACTTTGTCTATCGTTGCACTCGAGAACAGGTCTGTTGTGTGGTGGTGTTCATTGATAAAAACTAAACATTTTTATACTTTTTTTGCAAAAAATGTTAATAAATAATCCTAAGAATAAGCGGTGGCAACATTTACCAGGTTTTTGACCACTAATCTTGTCAATGCTGTTAGTTATTACCTTCAAACAATAGACACCACAAAAAATAAACTAAAATGTTTCCCTTAAACAATAAAGCTGGAGAAAGTTTGTACCTTAAGTTCCCACATAAAATAAACTTCAATTTGCAGTAATATTCCTTTATGCAGTCTAGAACTTGTTCTTACTGAGAGACCGGAAATACTAAACTATTTCAAATTAGAGTGTTCAAGCTAGGAGCCAATATTTTTGGGCCTACAGATCAGAACATTTCCAATATTCTTAAGGGAACTGCAAAATTGCTGTCGTCGCTGCTCTACTTTGTAAATTATGGAAGTTACTAGATTTTTCTGAAGAACTCAAGCAGCTGCGAACGCAAATACGGTGCGAGATCTTCCTATACGGACATGGTGCAAGATCTAGCATGGGCACGGTGCAAGATCAAGCCCCGGTCACGGTGCAAGATTAAGCATGGACACGATGCAAGATCTAGCCCACGTCACGGTGCCAGATCTAGCCCCGGTCGCGGTGCAAGATCTAACATAGACACGGTGCAAGATCTTGCCCAGGCACGGTGCAAGATCTAGTTAATAATTTAACCAATTTTTCTAGTTCAAATGAATGCTGAAGCCATAGAGCTTCAGTCATTCTCCGACTGCCTGTGCTTGTCATTTGAGAACTTCACTACAAAACTCACCGAAATATTCTCTTTCACTTTCATCTTTCAATTTCGCAGAGAAAACTTTGTGTGACAAAATGTCGTGAGGTGAAATATTTTGTGAATAAGAAGACCAATAAACGAGAACTGAATAAAACATTCCAGCATCTCGTCATTCCGTTCCTAAGTATTTTATATATGTACTTATCAATATTTCAAGAGAGACTTGTAATACCAGTGATTTCATTCGTAAAAGTCCCATGAAATAAAAACTCTTCTCAGACAACCGTGAGTAACCTGAGTGTTCTTGCTATTCAAAACATTCCAGTATCACTCATTCCATTCCTATGCATTTTATATACTTATTAATACTTTAAAAGAGACTTGTAATGCTCGTGATTTCATTCGTAGGTGTCGCATGAAATAGAAACTTTTTTCAGATAAACTCATGAAAATATGAATATTCTTTTAGGTTCTGTAAATATTACAAAATTCAGAATAAAAAATTTGTTCTTCCGTTCAACGTACTACTATATAGACTTCAATACGTCTTTCCTAAAAGTATGACACTCCGAATAATGGTGACATGAATTCTTAAAATTTTTTGAATTTAGCACAAAATTATTGTTTGTGGAAGGTTTTTTTAACTTAAAAATTGGATGCGTTTTTATGAGTACGGTAGAGCTTGAGATTACAATTACTTTCTCGTAAATTTTTCCGAAAAAGTACGCTAATTTCCTGACTGTAATTTGCAGAGTGCTTCTTGGTTTGTGTTTCGTTCTTTACCCCCTAACAATCTCATTACCGCGAGAGATCAACATTACAGCGGCAAAAACCGACTTCCGGTTGAATCGGTAATTAGCCAAATGCTTTTGGGTTAACATGTCATCCAATTTTACCTCTAAATAGTTAATCAAAATGACATACCAAGATTACAAAAGGCAACAGATGACTAGTGGACTAGACGGGAATTTGTAAAGCACATTGGGGTTAGAATTCCATTATCCCCCCCCCAGCTCAGCAACACGGCATATCAACAAAGGACTAAAGACACGTGACAGAGACGGTAACATCTCATCTCGCAGGTCACGATCTCTCCCCCTAATTTGGTCCTCAGCCTGTTCAGTAAAACTGGCGCCTGCCGCGGTGGTTATCCGTCCTGGATTTGCCGGAAGTTAGTCAACATTTTTGAGTCATTAGGAGGACCTACGAAGGCTTAAGCCAATCTTAGGGGCTCAAATCTTGGAAATTCAGAAGTTAATTTTACTAGTGGGTGAAAACGTGCGCTGTACTCGATACTTTGCCGATTTCTTCTTGAATCAAATGAATAAAATTAATAAATGATAGGCCTACGATGAGTCGTAACATGGGAAAAATATGCGTCCTGTGTAATCTGGCTAACATTCCGAAAAAAGTATTTATTTATTATATTTAAAGCGGATAGTTAGTTTGTTTCAAACGAAAATGAATTGTGTAATTTTTCCATCTTTCTCCCGTTTAAAACAGCAATACACGACACGTGCGCAAGTGTCTACTATAGAAAGCCTCGCACCACTAGAAAAAGTTCAATGAATTGCATAATCGCACCGATTTTAGCCTCACGTGTCAGCGTCAAAGCCGGTATCCAAAGACCAAGTTTACCTCACATCACGACGGCAGTAAAAACCGCGACTTTCCCATTGAAGGCTTCATTAATTACTGAAGCTCATGAATGTCCCACCTTGGAACCGCTTCGCATTTATGGTCTTTGAGAAGAAAAATTGACGATGGGCCGTTAAAATATTCCGTAAGAACTGATCTGCTTTTTGCGCACCTGAATAATGGCCTCGGGAGATGCATTGTTACAAGCCACCTAAGACCGTGGTGATTTTTACTCCGTGTACAGGCGGCCGCTGGATGGCCGAATATAATTTTTGAGAACATTTCTAATTTCTAAGAGGATCGCTTAAGCTTTGCGCATAAATTTTCAATCCTTTTTTCAATGAAGTTTTTAGGCTTATTTTTTCATGGAGTCTAGTAACCCAGGAAGTTCAACTTTATATTTCTTGAATATTTTCAACAGAACGTATGATGAAGTGAGCCGAAACTTTAATATTGCTTCTGCATATTTGTAAATGTGCGGGATATGTCGTAAAGATTGAATATGTTAGTATGATGATATCCTTAACTTTGTTTTTAGGTAAAATATATGAATGTTTAACATTGCGCAAATTAGGAACAAAATTAACATTAACAATAATAAACCAAAAGCTGTTTCTAAATGATGGATTTGGCTATGAACCCGCGCAATAATACATAGAGCGATGCTAACGGCAAAAACTTGATTTAAATAACCAGCCTAAACACTAGAGGAGCTCCAGTTAAAAAGAAGTTAAAGAGAACAACGAGTTGTTGTGATTAAAGGGAATTCAAGTTTTACTCCATTTGACAATAAGGAGAGTAATTTTTTATAATAAAATATAGTTTGTTTTAAATTCATCACACTCGAGATAAAAAAGCAATACAGATGAAAATTAGTTAGTAAAACTGTTGAGTGTATAATTTCAACAAAATAATGAACAGGAAGACGTCTCACTGGATGCAAGACGAGTGCACTGTATTAAAATCGTCTTAAAAATTTAGATGTAATGGGCCATAACTTCTATAAGGCCGTATTGTTATAATGATATCTAAATCGTCTATCATTTCAGAAGTGTTGGGCATTAAATTTGATTAAGTCGTACCATTTTAACAATTTTTAAATATTGTTAACAATTATGTAGCAATGACAAATGAATTCAGTGATTTTGTCTCGTCTTACTGATGTTCTAATCGTGTTTACAATTCAAACGTAAGGAATATTTAAGTCAGTGAGATGGTAAAACGGAAATATTGGAAACATCTACTCATATCTAGTGTGTCAATGCCAGCTATAGTCTGTAAATTGGATGCGAGTTTCATTCTTAATAACAAGTTTGCAGAGCAAATCTTTAAGGCATTAAAAGGAAAATCGTGTAGTGGAGGAATTTCACGAGTCTCAGTTTATTCAGTCAATAAGATGAAATATTCAGCATTGTAATTGTAATTTAGAAGTTCTGTTTTTGACTTTGTAAACTTCCAGTTGATGGAATGTATTTAATTTTTAGTGTGCAGACAAAGGTATGTCACTCGAAAATTGCCCTTTTCGTTACTACAATTTATTCCTAAAGTCCTGTTAATGTTACCTTCTATAGTCTCTTCGTAATAACTCTGTGCACATTTAAAAGACTAAATATTATGAAACAATAGACTATAAGAGATAAACTTGACCTCGAAAATTCCTCATTAGAAGTAAATCACGTGAAATCTTGGAGCAAAAAAACTCGAACGCCTTTTATGGCGTCAAGTCCCAGGAACGGGAATTGATCGCCAGCGCCTGGAATCTCACAATTCTGGATTAGATCAGGAGTCAATTAGGTTTGTCCCGTCAAGTCAGAGATCTCTCGCCTCTTCCTGGATAAAGCTTTCTATCCACATTTTGTCCAGCATTCCTGAACTTGAACATGAACTCTCTCGTCTCAATGATGTTCCGAACCCAACTGATGCCGAACAAGCCAAGCAAAATTGGAGATATTCCACAAGAAATGTTCCGGAAACTGTTCTTCGACTTACGTCCCAAAATATTTCCAATCATTTAAATTTCTCGGACTTCGGGAAACTATAGCAGAAATATTCTCGCTAAATAAGAGCGTAGTCAGAAATGCATACTCCCAGTAAACCAAGACGCAATATGTTCCGAGATCCTTCGTCCAGTCGGACGGTCTTGCTACAAAATTCTGACCCAGAGGGAAGGTAGATGAGTGGAGGTAAATACCAATCAATGTCGTCTATACTGCATATCCGGAGATCCAAAGACGAGATGTTGCGAGACGGCAACGAGGTCGGTAAGCGGAAGTTATTGCTATGGAGTATATTGAGAAAATGCATAGCGAGCAACACCTTCTGTGCAGTTCGTGCTAAAGCTCATGAAATGTGCCGCCAACTCCAGCTTCTTGAGTCCGACAAAGCGACGATATACTAACACCGTTCCAGGGAAAACCAATCTCTATCGTAATTAAAAAGAAATAAGTTGCCTTGAATCATTGTGAAAATACCAGTCTCAAGCATTAGTGTAAAATAATCCCAATCTCTCGATCTCAATAAAAAGAATTGTTAACCTTAAACATATTGTCAAACGCGCCCGGCTAAAATGTTAAGTACATGGTTTTGTTTAGTGATAAAATATGCGTTCTAGAATTAATCTTTAAAGACAAAACTTATAACGAATCCAGTATCTTTTATGTTACACATGTACAATGAATTTCTAATTTCGTTTTCAAATATTAAAAAGAATTATTTTTTATTTTTTTTTCAATTTTTAAATTTTCAACATTATTTATTCTGTAAATTGATTCATGATTTGTCTCCGACTTTATGGAAGTGTACAAAATTTCAGACCGATTGGACAGGTAGAATTGTGTTAAATATCGATTATATGATTTGTAGCAGACAAAATTATTTAAAAATTTTATTTAATATTGAAAAAATTTGAATTTTGAAAATAATTTATTCTGTCAATTGATTCATGCTTTGTTTCCGACTTTACGAAAGTGTGCAAAATTTCAAGTCGTTTGGAGAGGTAGAAAGGCGTTAATTATCGATTACAATATTTGTAGCAGACAGACAAACAAACAAACAACATGAAGTGAAGTTAGAGAGAAGTGTTGTAAAATAAAATATATTAGAAAAATTCTGCTTGGGTGAAAACGTATGGCGGAATTAATGGACCATTTCACGTAGTGGTGCGAGTGATGACACAAGATTTGCGCATGATCGTGACCTGCCGGCACTCTTAAACGCATGGATGAACGGGTTTGTGTTGATCGTTGCGCATTGTGCATTAGTTGAGATATGAAAACTATCGAATAATCTACCATACCGCATATTGCGGGTAATCTGAATTCGGTATGGTAGAAATTTTTTCGCCCAAACTGACTAAGATGAATAAAGGTCGTGCATATATTCTAGCTGCTCCAAAATATCTCTTTTGAAGAGGGATTCTGATTGCAGTAAGAACTCATCAAGCGGGCGCTGAACTTAAGAGTTGCTACGATGGTTGGAAGTGAAATTGAACCGCCAGATTGCCATGCAATTAATGCGTGCTCCATGAAGCCTGTGAATGTAATTCCCGGTCACCGACCCATAGCAGAAGTTCGAAAATCTTCTGTTTCTGATTACCCAGCGCTATTAAATTCTTTCGTCCTGATATACGTAGAGCACCATTTCTAGTCGAAATTGTCTTTGCAATTTATTTTTCACAATATCTGAATGTCACAATTTCTATTTATAATTGCCTGCCTAGTTCATTTGTCTCAACATCCGTACGTTACAATTTCTTTTTAGAATTGCCTGCGTATTTCATTCTTCCAAATATTCGTAATTCGCAATTTCTTTTTATAATTGCCTGCGTAATTCATTCGTCCCAATATCCGTACTTCACAATTTCCATTTGCAATTCAGCAAACTTGTTACGCGTGCGCTGCTCAGCAAAAATCATCACATGTTATTTTTTCATTTAAGAAGAGCTTGGATTGCGATGTTTTTCTGAACCGTGTGAGGGGGAGTATGGGTGATCAGGAAGAGCTTTAATTAAATAACGGAGAAAAATAACAGCTGTGTTCCAACGTGACATAGAAATTGTTGACTGTGAGGTAATTTTACCTGTAAAATAGTTTTCAGTGCTAATATTGATTTGGAAATTTACATACAAATAATAAAACTCTACAGCCGAACGTGGGAAACTTAGATGGATTTCTGCAGGGGATTTTGTTATAGAGTTGCCAGTAAGATTAACTGGAATCCATTCACGAATTCCTACAGAAGCATAAATGAAGTAAATTGCCTTAATGTATCTATAATTAACACACGCATGAATATCTCTGCATATTCTGGGATAGAATAATCATAAGTACTGAAATTTTCAGAAAATTGCAGGCAAATTTTCCAAAATTAGATAAAAGCGCTCAGAATTTCACCCAAAAAAATATTTTTTTACCTGCTAACAGAAAAGACTTCTGCGTCCTTTAGTTTTTTAAAATTGTTAGTTGACATTCAATTGACGAGTGCGATAGAATATTGACAGCTTGAAATCTATTCCAGAACTGGAGCTCAAAAAGGTTTTCAGAACTTTTTTCAGTATAGATCGCTGCCACGGCACCCAAGAGTCTATCATTGTAGCTATTAGTGATGAAGCGTCATGGTAATGATGTGGCGTCAAGGTGGGACATCGCTCCATTCATCAGCACCGGCAAACATTTTGACGCCGATAATTTAATGGCTTCAAAAAAAAACGGAATGCGTTTGTGAGGAATATTCAAAGCTACTCGGATTTTCCTATCTTTATATTTTCTGAATTGTGTTGAAGGCTCTGTGTGACAGTAATTAGGGTGACATGGGGCAGCGCCCCCCCCCCCTCTTTTTTCAAATTAAAAATTTGATGAAGTTTTAATTGATACGAGGTGGTTCTTTGTTTTGTTTAAAGTTACAACTAATGAGGAATGTATGCTATGAATTAGACGCCTATAGAGTTATTCAATTTTTAATGAAACACTATTGTGTAAAAAGTGTCAAAATGGCCCATTGCCCCACCCATGGGGCAATGGGCCCATGGGCTTGGGGCAAGGCGCCCACCCCTTGTCCCTTTACCCCAATTGCATATTTTTTGTTTAAAAATGATAGAACAACCCTTTACAGTTCAAAATAAGAAAAATGTAATAAAATATTATATTTATTCATTTATTAACAACTTCAAAAATCATATCCTTAACTTGAAAAAATATATTCTTGGCTTAAAAAATCTATCACTACCGTGAAAAAATATTTCCTTGATATTAAAATATAAATCCTTGACTTGAAAAATATCTCCATGCCACATAAATTCATTCTTGACAGCAAAAAATGTATCATTGACTATAAAAAATATATTTACTTGATCAGAAAACAAACTTCGTTCCAGTTTCGTCCATAATCCAGATATTATGTGCAGGGAATTCGTACTTAATCGTGATTTCAGCCAACACCATATAAACTTATCAAATTTTGGCTCATTGGGTTTGTCTGAAATCAACTTTTGGCAAGGCATGAGTCAATATCTCGATAAGTGGTCA
Source organism: Hyalella azteca (assembly GCF_000764305.2). NCBI lineage: Eukaryota > Metazoa > Arthropoda > Malacostraca > Amphipoda > Hyalellidae > Hyalella > Hyalella azteca. Next base: position 46,766 of record NW_025938035.1, on the reverse strand, counting down.
TAAATACGCATAACTAGAAACTAAACCTGTTGCCGTGAGGCGGCAAACCTAAAAAATCATATAATATGATGTGTAATTTGTGATTCAAAAAGCTAGTCATAGTTTTTTAAAAAGCTCATTGAGACAAATCTAATGATATATAACACAAGATTTCACAGGGGTATTGAGCCCACCATTGGCGCTTTGCCCCGTGTCACGCATGGGCCCGTTGCTCCACTAGGTATCATTTCAATTTATATCGAGTCAACATTTTATTTTAAAAAACCAATAGACTTAAATTTAACTCAAAATTATCCCTATAAATAATACTTTCTAAATATAATTCACAGTAATTTCAAAAGCTTCATATAGAGTAATCGAAAACAGTTTTATTTAGCTGCAAAATAACTTTTATCTGGGCTAAAAGAGTTATTTGCAAGTAACCTACCAACGCAAACTCTTAGCACAACATAGAGCCGTACACTTGATCCCAGTGAAACTGTCCACCGGCGGTAGAGAACACGGACCAATAACTGCCGCACTTAGCGGGACACCCGCTATGGGCCCGTGACCCGCAGTGGTCCGTTTGCCCCATGTACCACTACTTGAATATAATATGTTTGAAATTAAAATTAAATCCCTGCACGATGTTATTCGATTGGTTTTTAGCGCCTTTTCTCATTTATGGAAAAAAGGCGTTTTATTGCGCTCGTCATGTCCGTCCGTCCGTCTGTCTGTCCGTCTATCTGTCCGTGAATTCACGGACGGACGGACGAGAAAATGCTCTTTCTGTCACTCACTGCAGTGAGTACTGAGTTATATTTTTTAGGTATTGCTGATGTTAAAACCTCGTCTGTTTTAAATTGAAACATTTTTTTTCTTTTTTAACTCAAAGATGTTTCCCAATAATACACCAGAATAGTTAATTGATTCATCCAACTTAGCCATTCTGCCGTCTGGATTGTAGGTAGACATTGAGTAATATATATCCACTTTTTACTATAGCTTAAGCGAGAAACGGTAAGCAATAAATGTCGAGAAGTTTTCAGTCGTGCAGAAAGTTTGCTGTGCCAATATCTCGTCACGCGGACATGGGACAGCGAAAACATGAGCCACGACTTCCGTAATCGACGCAAGTTAAGAAAAAAACGCATGCATTAATGCAGATGCCAAGCGAACTGCCAAGGGATTTTTTTCTTCCATCCGTTGAACAACCTAAAATGCGTGTTCTTTTTTAACATAATTTGGCCAAAATTTCGTGGCAAAATACTCTCGTCTTACTAGGCCTATAACAGACAGTGGCCGCACTCAGACAGACGCAAATCAGTGCAGAAGTTGAGCATAAGTTCCAGCGCGGCATAAAAAGTTACAACTCGCTGTCAAAGTTTAAACTGTCACTCGCGTAGCGCGATAATGGCTGCTAATGCGGGCCTCTGCCATTGATAATGGCTGCTAATGCGGGCCTCTGCCATTGATCCATTATGCAAGTGTGCAAAATTTCAGATCGATTATAGAGGTAGAAGTGTGTAAAATATTGAGCATAAGATTTGTAGCAGATAAACAAACAAACAAACACAAGAAGTGAATTTATAGAGAAGTGTTGTAAAAAGTGCGTCGTTCTCTGGACAATATATGACCGGTGCATTTCCTTGGGTTCACACATGCACATGAATAGCCAATACTTTGGTAATAAGGGACCAAAATGTGTTGAGTAAATCTCATCATCAGCACAAATAGGAAATTTCAATATTGTTAGGTAATGTCAATAATCTAATAAAGCCAAAAACTCGTTGAGAGGTGAAATGAAAATTGTCTTTCTTCGTGCAGGTTGGGCGTTGAAAGAGAAGTCGCTTCAAAAGTAATGGGTATTTGTAATCTAAGTAAAATAATGATATTGAAAATACTGTGTCAATCGGTGCATTCAAGAACAGGTCTGTAGTGCTCACGTTCAGTGAAGAAAACTAAACATTTTTATAATTTTAGCACAGAAATTCAGTAAATAATCAAATAAATAAGCGGTCATAAACTTTACCAGTTCAAATTTTGTCTGCGCTGTTGGTACTTAGCTTAAATCAATTAACAGGTCAAAAAATGAACTAAAATATTTCCCTTAAACAGTAAAGCTTAAGAACATTTGTACCCAGTTCTCACCTAAAATAAACTTCAATTTGCAATAATATTTCTGTACGAAGTTGAAGACTTGTTCATTCTGAGAGACCGGAAATACTAAACTATTTCAAATTAGAGTGCTCGAGGAGTCAATATTTTTGGGCTCACAGATCAGAACACTTCCAATAGTCTTAAGGGATTTGTAAAATTGCTGTCGACGCTGTGCTACTTTGTAAATTATGGAAGTTATTAGATATTTCTGAAGAACTTACGAAGCTGCGAACGCAAATATGGTGCGCGATCTTGCTAAGGGCACGGTGCAAGATCTAGCCTCGGTCACGGAGCAAAATTAAGCATGGACACAGTGCAAGATCTGGCCCTACAACGGTGCATATCTGGCCCAGGCACGGTGCAAGATCTAGTTAATTTAACCAATTTTCCCAGTTCAAATGAATGCTGAAGCCATAGAGCTTCAGTCATTCTCCGACTGCCTGTGCTTGTCAATTGAGAATTGCACCACAAACTCACCGAAATATTCTCTTTCACTTCCATCTTTCAATTTGCAGAGAAAACTTTGTGTGACAAAATGGCGTGAGGTAAAATATTTTGTGAATAAGAAGACCAATAAACGAGAACTGAAGCCATATGAAGTGTTGTGCAGGAGAGGTTACTACTGAAAAGGACTGGCAAAACACGAAATAGGAAAAGGGAAATTTTCCTCATAGAAATACGGCTGAAAAATTCAGAACAAGCTTCACTCGAAAACATCAGTTAAAAAACCTCTTCTTTTTACCTGGAATCGACATAGAAGATCATGCAGTGCACTGCATACTTCATTTAGCTGGCAGTGCTCTGTGCAGTGCACTGCATACTTCATTTAGCAGGCAGTGCTAATTTTAGTGCCGTGCACCGTTCATTCAGATAGCACTGCTTTGTGCAGAGCAGTGAAATTCTTATTCTGACTGCAGTGCTTTATGCACTGTCGCGCACTGTTCATTCGGATTTCAATTCTCTGTACAGTGTAGTGCTTTGTTCATTCTGCTTAATTGTGCAGTGCACAGCTCATCCTGCATGCAGTGCTCTGTGCAGTGCAGTTCGCACATTCAGCTGGCAGAGCTTAATTAAGGTAGTACAGTGCACTGCCAATTTGTTCTGTACAGTGCAGTGCACTGTTCATTCTGCTTGCAGTGCTACCTGAATATTGCAGGCGTAATGTGCCGTTGTTATTGCATTCACAGAGCAAACCATTTACTTAACCTAAAATTTAATGTTTTTCCGAGTTGACTAACAAGTACCTTAAAAGTAAATGTTATTCAATGTTAATCTGCTGTAGGTAATGATTTTTTGCCCTTAATAAATTTATTTTCCAAAGGTTATACTACTGAAAAATTTCCTTTCATCGTTTATTTTTTCAATAACTTGCAGCGCGCAGCTTAGGAAGAGCGATATTTACTTGAAAAAATAATTACTAAAATTGAGCTTTAACTTGCGCAATCAAACGAGACGGCGTTCAGTTTAAATTTATGCAACAATCGTAAAATATTAACGGAGATTCTAGAGAGTGAACAGTACAATTTTTATTTAGATTATCGTCATCTCCGATATATTTTTTTAAACAAATGTGATATTAGATTTATATTTTTAAAGTTTCGTTAGAATTAATTGAGAGACATTAGCATATTGTCACAGTTTCAGGCGAATATCCTAACCATTTATTTATTTTTGTTGAGGAAATTGAATGTATCTACTGACAGAATTCACTGGACTAGAATTTAATCATGAATAACAATAATGGAAGTTCATCAGGATACGCGTAAAATCAGTATGCATTTTATAATAAAATTATTAATTACAAGGATCGTTTGAAAAATGACACATGCAGCAAAATTCTTGGTAGATATTTTTCCGATGCTTAATTAAAGAGAGACATTTTAAGGAAATAATTTGTATCTTATATACATTAAAGAAGCATTAATAACGTAGAATATATGACGTTATTCAATGTCTCAGGTGAGTGTTATGCAAGGTTTTAAATTCAACATTTATGAGAATAGTTAGTCTCACAACCTCCTCACAACCCCAGCTCCCCTCACCCCTCATAACCTCCTCACAACCCCAGCTCCCAACACCCCTCATAACCTCCTCACAACCCCAGCTCCCAACACCCCTCATAATCTCCTCACATCCCCAGCTCCCCACACCCCTCATAACCTCCTCACAACCCCAGCTCCCCACACCCCTCATAACCTCCTCACAACCCCAGCTCCCCACACCCCTCATAACCTCCTCACAACCCCAGCTCCCCACACCCCTCATAACCTCCTCACAACCCCAGCTCCCCACACCCCTCATAACCTCCTCACAACCCCAGCTCCCCACACCCCTCATAACCTCCTCACAACCCCAGCTCCCCACACCCCTCATAACCTCCTCACAANGAACCGATAAAACCTACACGTGGGAGTAGGTAACGAGCTCATCAACGGAGAATTTTGAGCGCATTGATTTTAATAAATTGTGAATGAATTCTTTCATTGCATGGTGCCCAGGTGCAGCCTTTAATTGCCATAAGGCTTATATTGCACAATTCCGATGCTTCTGATATCCATGTGTTACAAATTAAAAAATCTATATGCTAAGCAGTGGAAAATAAACAACGAGAAAAAATTACAATTGAGAAACATGCAGATAGAAAAATAACATTTATAAAGGTTAGGAAATTACAAACGAAATTTCATACAAAACTGAACCTATTTACGAGTTAAATGACGTCAGAAATAATATCTTTTACATAGATTACGAAGCGGCAAATAAAACTGACATGGCAGATGAGAGATACAGTGCGAAAAGGAATAAAATTTACACAGATTAGAAAATTGGATGCAAAATAGACGAAATAAATTGAAAGTTTGACGTAAATTTTCGCAATGAGCAGCAGACGGCAGCAGCCATACACTCAGATAAATGAATGATTCATATTGTCTCAATACTGACAAACTTTCCATCACCGAGCACGAGTAATACGTAGCACTGGTAAGCCCTATACTGCCATCATATTGTCCCAATACTGACACACTTTCCATCACCGGGCACGAGTTATACGTAGCACTGGTAAGCCCTATACTGCCATCATATTGTCCCAATACTGACACACTTTCCATCACCGAGCACGAGTAATACGTAGCACTGGTAAGCCCTATATTGCCAGGCTAAACTTACCGGAATGACTCACACAAGAGCAAGAAATGCATCGATATTTGGACAAAGTCGCGCTCAAGTCTCTGAGTGTGGCGATGCGAAAGTTCAAACTGCGCTCCAAGTTTGCATGCAAAACAGCAGGAAGGACTGGAGTATCCTTGCCGTAAAACAGGATTCAGGTCCGCAAAAATGGTGCATTGAAACAAAAAAAGTGTAATTTCCTTCTAAAAAACGCAATCGCGAAGAAAAAATGCCCCTAAAAACGAAGAAATGTCAAGGTAAGCTTTCCCTAAAAATGCAATCGCGGAGAAAATTGTCCCTAAAAACAGAGGAGTGCGAGAAGTCGATGTTGTTTGAACATAAAAGTTGGGAATTTAGGAGACTTAGAAATTCAGGCGCATTGATTATGACATGGAGGGCAAGATGGCATACTACTTATTGGATACTGCGGTAAAGTTACGGTAGGTAAAAGGAGGGTAAGGTGTGACATGGAGGGTAATATGGCATATTGCACATAAGTACTGCGGTAAAGTTAAGGTATGTAAAAGGGGGTTAAGGTGTGACATGGAGGGTAAGTTGTAAAACTACGCACGGGTACTGCGTAGTTAAGGTAGTAAGTTAAGGTAAGTAAAAGCTTCTCAGCATATCGAAGTGTTAATAATGCACTAGGAGAAAAAAATGAATGGATTACACTGTCCAGTAAGCGAGATAATTTTTTTTTCTGCGCCAAGCTGGATCATAATGACGCACAAAAAACGCATCTCTCTCTTTTTTTATGAAGATTTTAAATTTTTCGTATTTAATAATTTTTGAATAAAATGGTAGGGTATACTAAATAGATAATTCGCCTTTGATAAAGTGCGCTTACGTCAGCCAGGCTTTCAACAAAAAAACGAGTAACTTAGGCTTATAAACTCTTCGTGTACAATAAAAAAATACACTCAGTTCAGAGCGTATCGATCTGTGCTACGCGAAGAAATTGTGCATGTCACTATATTAGTACAATGCGACCCATCAATTTCTTTAGTGTATGCATACTAGAAAACCTTCCTAAAAACCTAGAGATGCGAGAAAGTCTCACGTCACAAAGAGCGTCGGCTTCTGCTCGAGTTTTGTGACTTCTTCTTTGAAGAGAACCTGGAAAATATATAAGTCGGAGCAGCGCTAATACAGGGTGTTTCAGAATTAAGTAACCCTTTTAATTTGTTAATAAATAAAAAACTAAGAACGTTATGAAGTTGAAACTTGTTTTATTTAAAAGAAGAACATTTTTATGGTAATATTGTATCCTAGTTTTTAAATATAATATCTTTTAAATGACCACCACAATTGTTTTGACAAAATAGGGCTCTTCTCTACGTTGCTTTCATAACCTTCATTAGTGTTTCTGACGAGAGTGTAATTTTTGATATCCGCAAATTTTCGATAAAGATATTTAAATGTGTTTTTTGAAGGATCCTTGTTTTGAAATGGATCCTGTAATCACGTTGAACTTCTGTTATTGACATCGTTATTGACTGTAGCGATAATTTTTGTTCATTCTTCTCTGCTGTAGCGAATCATGATGAAAATTTAAGGCTTGATAATTAAACACAAATTTAGCAAGCTATACAGGATAATGACGTAACTATGATACAATATTACCATAAAAATGTTCTTCTTTTAAATAAAACAAGTTTCAACTTCATAACGTTCTTAGTTTTTTATTTATTAACAAATTAAAAGGGTTACTTAATTCTGAAACACCCTGTATATCGTCTTGACTTGCGGGAACACTTTGCCGGCATCAAAAGGTGGCGACATTCTGGTCGAGACGGTGGTTTTAGGTTCACTTGTATTTTTGGGCTTTTTGACAATCTTTCTGAATAGTATAATATATTATTTCATTATATAATGTTCAAGAGTTTTGAATCGATATATCATGAACATTGGGGTAAGACATGGAAATTTCATGTGCGTGCAATATCATGATATAACGAATGTAGCTTTCCCAGTGGGTGCTCACACTGATGCACAATAAAACGAAGTCATTATAGTAAAAACAAATTCACTTGAGATTAGAATTTTCCCTGGAGCGAAACTGCACTAAAATGTTCTGCATTCATCCAGCTCATTACTCGTCCAAAGCTCCTCTTGCAGTTCCAAGTTTTGGAGAACAGCGCGCCATGAAATATTTTTTCGTGACTAATAACGTATCTTTCGACTAGATCCTAAAAATATAACTCAGTACTCACTGCAGTGAGTGACAGAGAGCGCATTTTCTCGTAGACGAAAACGTGATGTCACGGACAGACTGACGGACGGACGGACATGGCGAGCACAATAGCGCCTTTTTTCCACAACTGAGAAAATGCGCTAAAAAGATGGTCATCCCGAAAAAATTGAACCCAACGAGCCTCCAGAACGAAAGAAATTATGCAGATAAGCCTGCGGACTGCGACGTTGAAAACAAGACCTAGCGTTGATACTTGACAGTCCTGCGTTGATTCTTGTCGATCGTGACTTGATTCTTGTCGATTCTGCATTGATGCTTGATGATCTTCCGTTGATAATTGAAGATCATACGTTGATTCTTGACGATTCCGAATTGATTATTGATGATTTCCCGCTGATTATTGACAAAAATGTCGGCTATATTTCGGTAGACCGCAACTTTTATTTCGGTAGACCGCAACTTTTGGCGAGTCAAGAGTACAGTTAATTATATTAAAAATTGAACTATACAGCACAATTAAACTTTTATCGAACAAACATGCACTAATTTACCGTAATTATCTCTCATTGCTTATTAAAAATTTTACGACTATTCAATTATTGTGAGAAAGAAACTCCAGCATTAAATCAAACACTAATAATTAATTCTACTTCAAACCGATTGTTGACTTTAGAAGTTTTTCCAAATTTTATTTATGTCAACTCGAGTTGCCGAAGTTTACCAACGAAATGCGATGAAGCTGTTTTATGTAAATATTGGGTAGCGGTATAATGCAGTCATTAGCAATTTCAATCCGAATCTATTTCTCTGACTACTATTGCATCTGTTGAGTAATAATAAAAATTAAAGAAAAATATTTTAAATGACGATAATATTATACGCAGTTATGATAAATTTTATATAATATAGTCTAATAAGATTTCATTTGCATACATTTCCTTGGTTCACGAGATAATGTTTTTTCAGAGGACAAATTAAAAGATGAAACCGAACACGTGTGAATCTAGAACATGTGGGAACATCTAAAACATCATTCCCATGTTTTTTTAAAAGAACATCTAAAACACGGGAAATTAAAAAAAATGGGAATCTAAAACATGTGGGAATTTAACAGTCACGTGGGAATCTAAAACGCACGGAAATCTGAAATACGTGGGAATCTAAAGCACGTGGATATTTAAACAAAAACAATTTAAAACACGTGGAAATTTAAACAAAAACAATCTAAAACCGTGGGAATCGAAAACGCGTAGGTATCTAAAACCCAATATAACAGTCACGTGAGAATCTAAAACATGTGGGAATTTAACAGTCATGTGGGAATCTAAAACGCGTTGAAATCTAAAATCCATGGGAATCTAACAGTCACTTGGGAATCCAACAGTGCGCAAGCTGTACCTCATTAACCTCAAGCTCCACAACATCTACCCAAACTAATTAAATCAGGGCGTGCGTAACTAAACCAGTTAAATAATGACATCTGTGCAGTTCAAAATCTTAGTAACAAATTATATCGTTATTTATATTAGAATCGCACAGACTACAATTTTCATGATTAAAATCTTGATGTTATCTCAATAATTCGTCTAAATTATTAAAGATAATGCATATAATATAGAGATGGTTAATTGATGATCCAATACATTATACACCCAATTATACGTTAGTCTAAGTATGCCTTTTAACTCCATATTTACTAAACAAAGTATATAGTAATAATTATGGACATTACCATCAATCGAGACTTGAATATATGTGCTGGTAAAGTTAAAAAAAACCTCGGAGTAAAAAAGCTGTTCAAGCTGAAAATATGCCTCGTGGCTAAGGTGCATTCAACAATAATTTTTAGGGCGAAAAACCTTTAAAAAAAATCAAAGCCAGATTAGGGCCGGCCGACCGTTTCTTATTCAGCGGCCATCCAAGAGATCATGGCCGTTTTTGAGCCGAGAAGTCCTATTTCCTGCCGGGCAAGAGCTTCCCGGAAGACAGGCAGGGTTTGCACTCTAAAACGCAGGCATCGAGGCAAGTCTATTGCTGAGGTCGTTGTCGGGTGCGTCAAAAACTTGCGAGCCATGAACACTTCTTCAGGAAAGTTAAAAAACTGAAAACTATTGCCGAGATTGCTGGGAATCTTATCTACGATACAGGGTTAGGTGGAACATCGCAGCAGCGTTAGGGATGTACGAGTAGTTGAGGATGCTTTAAGTAAAAAGTATAAATGAAGATTTTTGCCTGTAAATAATTTAGTGAAACCGTGAGCCGAAAGATATAAATAAAATGAAGTTGAATTCTTCACTCTTTTGAGCTCGTATCACGGCTCTCAACCTCACCCAGAGCTATGGAAGAGCAAGCACTACTCAGTAGCGACTCACCATAGAGCTACCAATGGTCCCTTAACAGCAATTATCTTGGATGAATATGATTATATCCCAAATGATTATAGCCAATATTAAATCCGACCGTTGGTGATCAAACCGACAGACAACCATAATATACATATTATTATTGATTGCACATATTATACACATATTATTGATAACAACCAATGGGTGTTACCAAGCTACCAGAGTCACATTATTTTCCCTTGGTTGTCGAGCGACGCCCAAGAAGCACGGCTCTCAGAAAACTTGACGCGCATTTTTTTGTTCTACGCTTAAGTGATTTTTTTTCCCGAAAACTTTGCAGTCACTTCTGGGGAAGTTTGCAGAGTTTGTGCACGACGCGTAATTGCTCGAGATTTTCTGGATCTCAAATTAATTTTTAGGCCAGCCTTCTTTCTGATGTCAGTTCTGCTAACGTAAGATTTGAGAGTCCCGTACTTTTTGATGAATGGATTAATAAGAAACGTTCGGAATGTGAAGTTTTTTCTTCACATACATCGTGTTTCTAACAACACCGACCAAAGTGACCAACACCGACCAAAGTGATTGGAAAATTAGAAAAAATCGAACACATAATCTATTGAAAGAAACAATGTTGATTTCCTTTATTAAAAAGCTCGAGACTTTCTAGCCACATTTTCATGTGCGTCTTTATTTCTAAAATATTTCTCATAAACGGAGAATAAAAACACAAAAGTGTAAAGCGTTATGCAGGACGTAGGCTTAAAGGTAATCTCATAAAAACATTGCAACATCAAAACACATACGAGAAGACATGAAGATTTTTGGCAGCAGGTAATAAATTAAATACCACAACTGCATCATTGGCCACAAGTTCATGCAATGTGATGTAAGTTCAGCTAGCGTAAGATTTAAGAGGCCGTCACTTTTCGAAGAATGGATTAATAAGAAACGTTCGGAATGTGAAATTTTCTACTTCACATACCTCGTGTTTTAGAGAGAGTCTGACTCTTCTCACCGACCGGAGTAATTGGAAAATAAAAAAAAAATTGAACACTGACATCATTTTGAAAGATGCAACGCTGATTTCTTTTAATAAAACTCGAGACTTTCTAGCTAAATTTTCATGTATGTATTTGCTTCTGAAATATTTATCACAAACAGAGTAATGAAACACACAAAAGTGTAAAGCAGTATGCAGGACTTAAGCTTAAAAGTAAACTAAAAACAACTCGCAACATCGAAACACAAACGAGAAGACATGAATATTTCTGGCTGAAGGTAATCAATTAAATACCACAACTGCATAATTGGCCGCACGACCGCACAATGTAAGTAAATTGGTTAACGAGCCCGGCAGTCTGGCACACTTGCCCGGCAGTTTGGCACACTTGTGGCACACTTGCCCGGCAGTTTGGCACACTTGCCCGGCAGTTTGGCACACTTGCCCTTTAATTAGGCACTTGCCCGATAAAATGGCACGCTTGACGTCGAAATGTTAAGCTCTCTACACAAGACGCTACGTGAGCCATGCAAGTGAACGTGATCCGGCCGCTGCCACCACGCAATACTGAACAAATTACGCAGCCTTTGATGACTTTGATCCATACAAGAACAGCCATTTTTTAGCTCTTCAAAGTTGCATCACGTGAAACGCAATATATTTCCTAGCAGCATAAATGCTAACGCTGCATCATAATTTCAATTAAAAAATAAGAGAAATGGAATATTCAAGTCGACGACTTTTTGTTCAGGTCAACGAAACTAAGAAATACTGCCATCTGTTTACATGAATTCTAGGATCGTTGATAGCAATTCCAAAAATACGTAACCGGATCAAAGAGATTAGAATTAGCGTATAAGCTCACCGTGACCGTGTTTTGTTCACGTACGTAATTCTGTGTGGATTCTGCGTATCTGTTTCAATTGCGGGCTGCATTAGCATGCCAGCAACGGCGGAAGCTCTACGAAGGCGAGCAACATTACGTCTTCGTGAAGCTTCTAATAAATTGCAACCGCGCCGGGGTATGGGGGAGGCTTCAGGAATCTTAAGAAATAGGTAAAAAGTCTTGGAAATTTTGGAAAGCTTGAGAAAAAATAGAGGGAATATCCCAAGAAAGCATAAATTTTAGGTAAAAATAGCAAATGTTGCAGTTGCAAAATACCAAATTATTTGTAAAGATTTGGGGGAGACTTCAGGAATCTTAAGAAATCGGTCAAAAGTCTTGGAAAATTTTGAAAATCTTGAGGAAAAATAGAGGGAATATCCCAAGAAAGCATAAATTTTAGGTAAAAATAGCAAATGTTGCAGTTGAAAAATATCAAATTATTGTAAGATTTCTGCCGCTAAATTTTTAGCGTAACTTTCAGTTCATTCAACTTAACGGCCAAATTCTAGCCTCGTTACAGACTCCCATAATAGAATGGAATAGAAGTGTCGGCACTGAAGAAATAGGCCGATGGCCTGTTGTAATGTAATAATGTAATGATAATAATAATGTAATGCAATAATAATGTAATAATGTAATGGCCGTCCGAATTTTCGTATTGACTGAAGGGCACTTGCTCTAGCGTCCGTTAATTACAATTCACCAGTTAAGTTTGGAAATTCAGCACTTCATTTACGTATTTGAATTTCATTTAACGAGATTGGATTCGCAAGTGGAAGTTAATGCACAATTCAAACTGGGGGATTAGAGCTCAACTTTGTTCGCAGACATACCAGGTTCATGTTAAACGCTGCTCGTGTAGACAAAATTACGCTTATTACGAAAAAAGTTTACTAGTAAAAAATTGAAATCAAAATTTAAAAGTAGAAAAGATGCAAAACAATTCTATGGGAGATTTTCTTAATAAGTCAGAGGCATTAATCATTAACTTCTGCGGATTATATTTTAGCAACGGTTGACTAATGAATGTTTTCGGAATTAATAGGCGCAGTTGTTGAACTATTCACCAAGCCGCTAGACCTTGAGTGGTATTGGTATTTATTCGTAAAAAATGAATGAAAATAAATACTGAACAAAAAGAAAACATTGGAAATCCTTGGAATGAAAATAAAAAAATTGATCAAAGTGACACTTGGGCACGGGCGTATAATCTGTAATAACACCACGTCTATTCATGATCATTAAATGTACAAAACACTCATCACCATTAAAAAAAAATTTGTTCATATTGCCAGAATTGATAGAAGTGCAAAATGTCGGCTTGGATCATTAGGTATCTTTATCTCTATTCGCCATTTTCAAATTATCAGTGCTTGCTCTAAATTACAGCTCTTTGAAAATTGTTTGTACAATTCTACGTAACTGTGAATATCGTCAATATTTACATTCTAAAAATAGCATAAGCTGCTTCAATATCTTTTCGGCATTACTGAATAACAAGCGATGTCTACATGTGTAAGTGGTTGAATAACCAGCGATGGAAGTGGTCTGCATGTGTATCTGGATTTCAAAAGCACTTCAAAGACACTAAGAATTAAAACGTTCACCCACACATTCAAGTGGAAAGGATAATCGAAAAACGGCCTGAGCAAGCCACATATGTAAGTAAGAGAACCAATGGCAGGGACCAATTGACCATGTCGCAGACTTCAAGGCTTTTGACTTACATAATGACTATTTTATCACAGGGAACCTAGCCATGTCTTCCTTTTCCTGACATGGCCTTTAATAAGTTAGTAATTAGACGAGATAGATTGTTTTAAAATAGAAAGATGTAAGGTAAAGTTTGCAAGAAATTATATAGAAGAGTTTTGTCAAAATTTTAGTAACATTAGAATAGCAGCAATCGCCCGAAGCGGCCATTAGACGATTTACAGTGATTGGCGAGTTTAAATTAAAAAGCTGTCAGCTGTCAGTGATTAGCTGACGGAGTTACGAACTATAAAAAAGTTACGATAGGACTGCCACTGATTGCTGAATTCCGAGCAACATCGCGTAGGAAACAAGGTGTAGTCGCTTCCAATAATCGATATATGATATGGACCAGGAAAAGTTATCTTTGTAATAAAAGTAGGAAATTCGTATGCTATGATTCAGTGTGATCTGCGTGCAGGAGATGCGCTCAACTTTAGCGCACATTCGCCAGCACAAAAACTTGTCTAACAATCACCAGCGCTCAACATTCTACCACATTTACACCAGCACTATGCATTCTCCGGCAAAAATCAGCCCTTAATGTTCCACCACAACATTCACAAGCAACAACAGCCACTTGTATCAATAAGGCAAAACTTGATTTCAAAGTGGCAAGCAATTCAACAAGGCGCGGTTCGAATATGGTCACAACTTCTTCTATTTTCAGTTATGTAAAACAAAAAATATCACAAAAAATACATGGTAATATCAGGGCAAAATTTGATTTCGCATTAAGACAATCCCGCATTTTAATTTTTAGTTTCAACTGCAGGCTCCATGCAATATTCAGAATAATTTGCCAAGGACTTGTCAGGTCAAGATATGCAACTGGCAAAAAGGTTATTTTGAACGACGCCAAAAATTCTGCCCACATCAGCATAAAAATAACAACCACAAACGTCGAACCTGTGGCTGAAATTTGCGGTCATTTTAACATTTCGGGGTCCAATGTTAATTTTAGAAACATAGTCTAATATTTTTACCTGTAGTTATAAAAAAATCATAACGATAATCACACCAAACACTGGAATAAAAAAGTTACGATACAACAGAAGTAAGTACAGAATGTTAAGAAACGAGTTAATATGTTAATTTAATTAGTAATGTTAATAGTTAATATAATAATAAAATGAGTAAATATGGTACTTACGTACAGGATGTCCATCCACGCAGGGACCGGTGCTGAGGTCTGATTGTTGTTGATTCAAATACTATCCACGGAAGACCAGTTAAATGTTGACAAATTTAAAAGTTCGGTTTCACAAGTAAATTTATCTCTCCTGGTAAACTAGAATAAAACTTAAAGCACACGAACACATGTATCTTAATTAAATACCAGCAGATGCAAACATATGCACTAAATAAGAAATTTCTTTCACAGTCAAAATATTGAAAAATTGTAAAGCTTAATTATGATCACGGAGTGGTTTCAGATACAGCGTGACCATAAACAGTGGTTTCGGTTTTTACTAACGAGTTTCACTTTCGGAAGCACTTGACAAGATAAACTGAGAAATATATCATTATTAACATTCTCAGAATTAAGAGGCATTTAAAATAGTCTTATATCAAGTATTTTATTTCACTAAACACGATAATAATCACAGTTGAATCTGTAATCGCGGGTCACTTTACACCTGGCAAGATGGCATGCAGTAGACTAATACATGCAAGTGAACATACCACGTCCAGAGTTGCCAGATCGGACGGTAGCTAGAGAAACTTACCAAATTATTTAAAAAAATATACAAATGCGGCCGTTATTGAACATTTAATGATTCGTTGATTAATTTATCAGCTGGCAATTAGTTGATTTGTAAATCGTTGTATCAAAAATTAGTTTTTGGGATTTTTTTTTGGGCAATTACATTAGCTTCAATAAAGTCCCCGTGCAATAAAGAACCAATCAACTTATAGAAATCACGCAAACACTCGTAAATGAGTTTATTTTTTCACTCAATATAAGTATTCGAGTCTCAATCCTGTGATTATTACAAATTAAAAATTGTCATTCATGAAGTGCAAATCTTCGCTGCCAGGCGGCAGGAAAGCGTAGCTTGTCGGTTGAAGAACCGACGTTTAATGCCGAAATTCGGCTTAAAAAATTCACATCACTTCATAATTTGTAACTATATATTAATACCCGATCACTCTATTGTCAGACTTCTCTATGATAAATTGTGAATTTGAGAAAATGTTAAATTTTGAAAACTCATTCTAAAGAAAGAAAATGAAACAGAAAGAGAAGTTTAATAAAAGATTTCCGGGCGCTTTGATAAATTAGATATCTATTTAAACCTTCTCGCTCACGATTATGCACATCTACCTTTAATATTTACATTTATTATTTCGCAATGCGTCGATCCATCTTAATACAGTTAGTAGTGTTGGTCACCATGTATCCATAGCCTTTGATATTAATGAAATTTTTATTTACCGTCCCTTTATTCCTCCAGTGTCCGGACACAAGCCAGGAATGCTTTCTACGTAAACATTTACATGCTGGTAGATTTGCCTTATGTAGAAATACTTTGGAGGGAATATGTATGAAGATGCATGCCGGAATTAATTGGTTATACGCAATCGATTCATCCCCATCCATCCATTCATATCCATCCGTCAAGTTTTCGACCCTCGCTTGATGTCGAGCCTAGCGCTGCCATTTGCTGCGGGACGCTCGAGTAAACACTCGAACGAATTCCTTATTTTGAATTAATTTTCCATACCTGATGAAATGAAGCTTGAAACGGTAAACTTTGGGCAAAAAATGGTGACCTATAAACAAACAAATCATGTAAGTGTAAAGGATCAAATGCTGTTCATAGCGGTCGACGAACATCGAGTGGTGGCCGGCGAAGACACGGCTCTAGTTTTTATAAGGTGACCGAAAGCGAGAACGACAGAGAGCAAACGAGAGAATGAAATGAGATGCAGAAAAAGAACTAGAAGGAAAGAGTGAGTAATGAATGAAGTTTGCCGACAAGTACATTTAGTACAAGAGAAAACCGTCTGTTGTATAAGTAGCAAGTGAAATGTTCACTAGAAATGTACTTATACTGAGCAGCAGTTGCCATTATTGCTTCTTCAGAAGAAAAGTGAATTTCTCAAATTAAACCTTAGAAATGTTCGTCTTCCTTGTATTTAAAGTGCCAAGCGGTTAGCTGCGATCATGCCACGTAATCCATAAGAATATTCGAACAATATTATTGCAGAGGTTGACGACAAGCCTATATATACAGTTGAGTGCTTCCATGACTTGGTAACTTTTTCCGCCGGCCTAAGCTGAGGTCTACAGGCTTCTCATATTCAAACTATTGGGAATAGTGAATAGAAAGATATAAAAATATACACGGAAGTGCATTTTTAAGATATGAATGCATGACGTACATAAATATTTGTACAGTATTATCAATCTTTGGATTTGATATGTAATACAGAAAATGATAAAAAAATGTACTCTAAAATTGCTTGTTTTACAAACGAAACGCCTATATTGCCATCAGAACAATTCAAATAATCAATCAAAAAATAAACGCACTGTGAATTTAATGGCGATGACATGCAAGGTATTTAGCCTGAGTAACGTTTCGGAGACAACCTCCGGGACGATATTATAAGGACGAGACTCAAAATCTTCCTGCAAACTCAAACTTTATCACACGGTCACACGGTCTATGAGCACACGGTCAATGAGCAACAAAAAAGCGAATGTGTCATATTGTTCGAATAGTGACACAATTTCTTCCTGTTGCACTGTAACGTCCATTGCCGAACAAAACTGGGTCAAAATGGCCCACACGAGATCAAGAAGTGCATCGCGATTCGGACAAAATTTTCTAGTTTAACTGAGTGATTCCACCACAATGTAATAACATTCATATTACTTTTTACTGAAGAATCTGGACGATGCACTAGCATCTAAAAAACACTTTCAAAACTTTTAATCATGCACACTGTAGTTTTGTCAGTTCCTACATCAATTTTAGAACATTGTGACCACTTTTTAATCTTTTACACTTATTTAATAAAAACTGGTCTGCACAAAAACAACTTTATACCTTCACACCCATTTCTGAACTCCACACTTGTTTTCAAAGGGCTCGTCAGCCACAACAACTTCATAACTTAGGACTTCGCTCCTCGCTGCTGAAATGTGGACTACACGATGTAGCTCTCAATACATTTAAGGCTTATTTTGAATAAAATTTACATGATTTTGGGGATTCTTTTTCATTCACGCTTGCATGATTTTGAGAATTCTTTTTCACTCAAATTTACATGATTTGGAGGATTCTTTTTACTAAAGTTTCCATGATTTTGAGGGTTCTTTTTTACTCAAGTTTTCATGATTTTGAGGATTCTTTTTACTCAAGTTTCCATGATTTTGAGGATTCTTTTTTACTCAAGTTTTCATGATTTTGAGGATTCTTTTTACTCAAGTTTCCATGATTTTGAGGATGCTTTTTCCATCACGTTTTCATGGTTTTGAGGATTCTCTTTTCCTCCCGTTCTCATGATTTTAAGTTCACTTTGCCCTCAAGTTTCCATGATATTTGTGACTCTTTTCTTACATTTTAGAGTACAGTTCTTAAGGCTTGAGGGGCTTAGTATTGACTAAGTAAATTTTCCGCAGCTTATGGTCTCATCAGGCGTCCACTTAGTGAGTAAATCTCATCATCAGCTCAACTATGAAATTTCAATATAGTTAGTTACGTCAAAAATCTAATAAAGCCAAAAACTCATTGAGAGATGAAATGAAAATTATCTTTCTCCGTGCAGGTTGGGCGCTGCAGGAGGAGTTTCAAAAGTAATGGGTATTTCCAATCTAATTAGAATAATGATATTGACAATACTGTGTCAATCGGTGCAATCGAGAACAGGTCTGTAGTGCTCACGTTCAGTGAAGAAAGCTAAACATTTTTATAATTTTAGCACAGAAATTCAGTAAATTATCAAATAAATAAGCGGTCACAAACTTTACCAGTTTTTTACTACTAATTTTGTCAAAGCTGTTAGTACTTATCTTATCTTCAAAGCTGTTAGTATCTACAAAGCTTTTAGTATTTAACCAATAGACACGCCAAAAGCTGAGCTAAAATATTTCCCTTAAACAATAAAGCCCAAAACATTTGAACCAGCAGTGCTCACATAAAATAAACTTCAATTTGCAGTAATAATCCCTTACGAAGTTGAGATTTTGTTCTTACTGAGAGACCGGAAATACTAAACTATTTCAAATTAGAGTGCTCGAGGAGTCAATATTTTTGGGCTCACAGATCAGAACATTTCCAATATTCTTAAGGGAACTGCAAAATTGCTGTCGACGCTGCGCTACTTTGTAAATTATGGAAGTTATAAGATTTTTCTGAAGAACTTATGAAACTGCGAACGCGAATACGGTGCGCGATCTTCCTAAGGGCACGGTCCAAGATCTGGCCCCACAACGGTGTATATCTGGCCCCACAACAGTGCATATCTGGCCCCTCAACGGTGTATATCTGGCCCCACAACGGTGTATATCTGGCTCCACAACGGTGTATATCTGGCCCCACAACGGTGTATATCTGGCCCCGCCACCGTGCAAGATCTGGCCCCACAACGGTGTATATCTTGCCCCACCACCGTGCAAGATCTGGCCCCACAACGGTGTATATCTGGCCCCACAGCGGTGTATATCTGGCCCCGCCACCGTGCAAGATCTGGCCCCACAACGGTATGTATATCTGGCCCCGCCACCGTGCAAGATCTGGCCCCACAACGGTGTAAATCTGGCCCCGCCACCGTGCAAGATCTGGCCCCACAACGGTGTATATCTGGCCCCACAACAGTGCATATCTGGCCCCACAACGGTGTATATCTGGCCCTACAACGATGCATATCTGGCCCCACAACGGTGTATATCTGGCCCCGCCACGGTGAAAGGTCTAACCCAGGCCTGGTGCAAGATGTCACGGTGCAAGTTCTAGCATGGACATGGTACATGATCTGGCCCAAGTACGGTGCAAGTTCTAGCATGGACATGGTGCATGATCTGGCCCAGGTACGGGGCAAGGTCTAGTTAATATAACTAATTTTTCCAATTCGCGTGAATGCTGAAGCCATAGAGCTTCAGTCGTTCCTTGACTGCCTGTGCTATTCAACTGAGAACTTCACCACAAAACTCACCGAAATGTTCTCTTTCACTTTCATCTTTCAATTTCGCAGAAAAAACTTTGTATGATAAAATGTCGTGAGGTAAAATATTTTGCGAATAAGAAGACCAATAAACGAGAACTGAAGCCATATGAAGTGTTGTGCAGGAGAGGTTTCCCACAGACAAAGACTGGCAAAACTTGCAATAGGAAAAGTGAAATTTACCAAAAAGAAATAAGGCTGAAAATTTCAGAACAAGCTTCACTCGAAAACAGCAGTTAAAAAAACCTCCTTTTTTACCTGGAATCGACATAGAAGATCAATGGCGGCCAACGTCCTCCTGCCATTACTCATCCCTCTCGGCGAACAGCTCTCCAACCGTGAGTAACATGAGTGTTCTTCAACCATGGTTCTTGTTGTTCAAAACATTCCAGCATCACTCGTCATTTCATCCTAAGTATTTTATATACATATTAATTCATTACTAGAGACTTTTAATGCTCGTGATTTCATTCGTAAGTGGCGCATGAAATAAAAACTCTTTTCAGACAACCGTGAGTAACATGAGTGTTCTTGTTATTTAAAACATTCCAGCATCACTCGTCATTCCATTCATAAGTATTTTATATACCTATCAATATTTTGTAAGAGACTTATAATCCTCGTGATTTCATTCTTAAGCGTCGCATGAAATAAAAACTCTTTTCAGACATACTCCAGAAAATATGAATATTTTATGTATGTTCTGTAAATATTACAACACTCTGAATAAAACGTTTGTTTTTTCATCCAACGTACTGCTATACAGAATTTAAAACGTCATTCCTAGAAGTGTGACGCTTAGAATAATGGCGACATGAATTCGTAAAATCTTTTGAATTCGACACAAAAATATTGTTTGTGGAAAGTTCTCTTATCTTACTTATTGGATGCTATTTTATGACTACGGTATAGCGTAAGATTACAATTATTTTCTCATAAAATTTTCAGGGAAAGTACGCTAATTTAATTACTGTAATTCGCAGAGTGCTTTTCACCGTTTCACCGTTTTCTCTCTACCAAGCTCATCAACGCGAGAGATCAGCATTACAGTGGAAAAAATTGACTTCCGGTCGAACCGGTAATTCTCCAAATGCATATGGGTTCCCATTTCATACAATTTTACCTCTAACTAGTTCATCAACATGACGTACCAAGATTACAAATGACAACAGATGACTTGTGGACTAGACAGTTATTTGTAAAGCACATTAGGGTTAGAATTTCTTCATTTTCTCCGCAACGAGTTCAGCAACACGGCATATCAACACAGGACTAAAGACACGTGACAGAGACGGTAACATCTCATCTCTCAGGTCACGATCTCTCTCCCTAATTTGGTCCTCAGCCTCTTCGGTAAAACTGGCGCCTGCCGCGGTGGTTATCGGTCCTGGATTTGCCGGGACTTAGTCAACATTTTTGAGTCATTAGGGGGATCTACAGAGGCTTAAGTCAATCTTAGGGGGCTCAAATCTTGGAAATTCAGAGGTTAATTTTAGTTTGTGAATGCGTGCGCTCTACTCGATACTTTGCCGATATCTTCTGGAATCAAACGAATATAATTAATAAATGATGGGTCTACAATAAGTCTTAACATGGGATAAATATGAGTCCTTTGCAATCTAGCTAACATTAAAAAAATATTTATTTATTATATTCAATGCGGGTAGTAAGTTTGCTTCCAGCGAAAATAATAGTGTAATTTTTCCAGCATTCTTCCCGCTTAAAACAGCGATACGCGACACGTGCGCAAGTGTCTACTTTGGAAAGCTTCACAGCACAAGGAAAAGTTCAATTAATATTGCATAATCGCCCGATTTTAGCCTCATGTGTCAGTCAACGCCGATACCCAAAGACCGAGTTTACTTCACATCACGACGGCAGAAAAAACCGCGAATTTCCCATTGAAGGCTTCATTAATTGCTAAAGCTCATGAATGTCCCACCTTAGAACCGCTTCGCATTCCTGGTCTTTGATAAGAAAAACTGACGATGGGCCGTTAAAATATTCCGTAAGAACTGATCTGCTTTTTGCGCATCTGAATAATGGCCTCGGGAGATGCATTGTTGCAAGCCACCTAAGACCGTGGTGATTTTTACCCGGCGTACCGGCGGCCACTGAACGGCCGAAGATAATTTTTGAGAACATTTCTGATTTCTAAGAGGATCGCTTAAGCTTTGCGCATAAGTTTTCAAACCTTCTTTTTTCAATTAAGTTTTTATGTTTTTCTTGGAGCCCAGCAACACAGGAAGATCAACTCAAATTTTCTCGAATACTTTTAACACAACGCAGGATGAAGTGAACCGAAACTTGAATATGCAGAATATGTCGTAAAGATTGAATATTTTTGTATGATTATAACCTTCATTTGGTTTTAAAGTAAAATTTATGAGTACTTAACATTTCGCAAATAAGGAACAAAGTTAAAGTTAAGAATAAAAAACCAAAAGTTCAGTTTTCAAATGATGGATGATTTGGCTTTGAACCAATAATTCATAGAGCCGAGCCAACGACAAAACTTGATTTACATATCCATCACTACGCACTAGAGGACCTCCAGTCTATACAAAAAGAAGTTAACAAGCACAACGCAATGTAGTGCTTTAAAGTGAATTTAAGTTTACTGAATTTGGCAATAAGAAGAGTTATTTTGGTTTAATAAAGTGAATTTCGTGCGAAATTTATCATACTGGAGAGAAAAAAGCAAGACGTAAAAAAATTAGTGAGCGAAACTGCTGAGTGAAATAACAGCAAAAAATGAACAGGAAATGTCAACGGAGCACTGAACGGAGCAGGCACTGAATTAAAATCGTCGCCAAAATTCAGATGTAATCAACAACAAATTATATGAGGCCGTATAATTTTAATGATATTTAAGGCTTATTTCATTTCAGAAGTGATGAGCAATGAATTTGATGAGGTCGTGTCATATTAATGAACTTCAATTTTGTTAACAATTCAGTATTAATGAACAATGAATTAAGTGCATGAGATTGTCTCATTTCACTGATATTCTAATCGTGTTCACGATTCAAAAGTAATGAATATTCAAGTCGGTGAGTTGTTGAAACAGAAATCTTGGGAACGTCTACTCATGTCTAGTGTGTCGATGCCAGCTGGTCTTTAAATTGGATGCGCGTTTCCTTCTTAATAAGAAGTTTGCAGGGAAAATCTTCCCTCGCACGAGATGAAGGCGTTAGAAGCAAAATCGTGTGGTGGAGGAATGCCTGGAGTCTCTGTTTACTCAGTAAAAACGATGAAGTATTCAGCATTGCAATTGTAATTTAGACGCTCTGTTTTACACTTTGTAAACTTTCAGTTGACAGAATACCTTAATATTTATTTTTTAGTGTGAAGACAAAGCTAAGTCACGCAAAAAATGCTAGTCGTGACTACAATTTATTTCTAAAGTTCTGGTAATGGCTGTATGAACTATGGACTTTAACCTGCTATGGTCTTTTCATTGTAACTCTGTGCACATATTAAAGACTAAATATTATATTTTTCACCATAAGACATAAACTTGGCCTTGAAAATTCTTCATTACAAGTAAATAACGTGAAACCTTGGAGCAAAAAATCTCGTACACCCTTGATGGCGTCAAGTCCAGGAACGGGAATTGATCTCCAGCGCCTGGGATCTCACAACTCTGGATTAGATCAGGAGTCAAGTCAATTAGGTTTGTCCCGTCAAGTCTGAGATCTCTCGCCTTTTCCTGGACATAGCTTTCTATCCACATTTTGTCCAGCATTCCTGTCCTTGAACATGAACTCTCTCGTCTCGATGATGTTCCGAACAAAACTGATGCTGAACAAGCCAAGCAAAATTTGAGATATTCAACAAGGAATGTTCCGAAAACTGTTCTATGACTGACATAAAAAAATATTTCTTATCATTTAAATTTCTTGGAATTCAGGAAACTATAGCAGAAATATTCTCGCTAAATAAAAGCGTTGTCAGAAATGCATAATCCCAGTAAACCAAGACGCAATATGTTCCGAGATCCTTCGTCCAGTCGGACAGTCTTGCTACAAGATTCTGACCCAGAGGGAAGTAAGAAGAGTGGAGGTAAATTTCAATCAATGTCTTCTATACTGCATATCCGGAGATCCAAAGCCGAGATGTTGCGAGACGGCAACGAGGTCGGTAAGCGGAAGTTATTGCTATGGAGTATATTGAGAAAATGCATAGCGAGCAACACCTTCTGTGTAGTTCATGCTAAAGCTTATATGTGCCGCCAACTCCAGCTTTTTGAGTCCGACAAAGCGACGAAACTAACACCGTTCCAGGGAAAACAAATTTCAATCGGAAGTGAAAAGAAATAAGTTGCCTGGAATTATAGAGTAAATACCACTCTCAAGCATTAGTGTGAAATAATCCGAATCTTTTAATCTCAATAAAAAGAACTGTTAAGCTTAATCATATTGTCAAAGCGCCCGGCTAAAATGTTAAGTAGATGGTTTTGTTTAGCAAAATATATTCGATAAATTCTGCACGGGTGAAAACGTATGGCGGAATTAATGGACCAGTTCAGATAGTGTGGCGAGTGATAACACAATATTTGTGCATGATCGTGACCTGCCGGCACTCTAAAACGCATGGGTGAATGGGTTTGTGTTGAGCGTTGCGCATTGTGCATTAGTTGAGAATAAAAACTATCGAATAATCAAGCATACCGCATATTGCAGGTCATCTGAATTTGGTACGGAAGAAATTTTTTCACTCAAACTGATTGAGATGAACCAAGGTCGTGCATATATTATAGCTGTCCCAAAAAAATCTCTTTTGAAAAGGGATTCTGATTGCAGGAAGAACTCATCAAGCGGGCGCTGAACTTAGGAGTTGCTGCGATAGTCGGAAGTGAAATTGAACCGCCAGATTGCCATGCAATTAATGCGAGCTCCATGGAGCGTGTGAAGGCAATTCACGGTCACTGGCCCATGGCAGATGTTCGAAAATCTTCGGTTTCTGATTATCTAAGGCAGTTAAATTCTTTCGTCTTGATATACGTATGGCAACATTTCTAGTCGAAATTGTCTTTGCAATTTATTTTTCACAATATCGAAATGTCACAATTTCTATTTATAATTACCTGCGTAGTTCATTTGTTACAATATCCGTACGTTATAATTTAGTTTTAGAATTGCGTCCGTAATTTATTTTTCCCAATATATGTACTTCGCAATTTCTTTTGATAATTGCCTGCGTAATTCATTCGTCCCAATATCCGTACTTCACAGTTTTCATTTGCAATTCAGCGAACTTGTTACGCGTGCGCTGCTCAGCAAAAATCGTCACACGTTATTTTTTCATTTAAGAAGAGCTTGGAGTGCAATGTTTTCTAAACTGTGTGAGGGAGAGTATGGGTGATCAAGAAGAGCATTGATTAAATAACGGACAAAAGTAACAGCTGTGTTCCAACGTGACATAAATTTCGTTAACTCTGACGTTATTTTACCTCTAAAATAGTATTCATTGCTAATATTGATTCGGAAATTAATATAAATAAATATAAATATAAACTCTTCCGCCGAACGAACGGATTAGGTGGATTTCTGCAGCGGATTTTGTTGCAGAAATCCAATGAATTAAGCCGGTAATTAATTAAGCCGGCTTCTAATTGCCGGCTTAATTAAATTTAAATTGCCCAATTAAATTAAACCGGCTTCTTATTGCCGGTAAGTTTAATTGGAATTCTTTCACGAATTCCTACAGACGCATAAATGAAGTAAATTGACTTAAATGTATCTATACTACACGCAAGGATATTTCTGCAGATTCTGTGATAGAATAATCATAAGAATTTACGCTTCTCAGAAAATGGCACACAATTTCCCAAAACTAGACAAAAGTGCTCAGAAATTCACCCGAAAAATCATTTTTTTTGGCCTGCAAACTGAAAGGACTTCTGCGTCCTTTAGTATTTTAAAGTTTAAATTGTTAGTTGACATTCAATCGACGGGTGCGATAGCTTCATGACAGCTTGAAATCTATTCCAGAACTAGAGCTCAAAAGAGGTTTTCAGAATTTTTTTCAGTATAGATCGCTGCCACGTCACCCACGTGTCTATCATTGTAGCTATTAGTGATGAGGCGTCATGGTGGGGCATCGCTCCATTAATCAGCACCAGTTAACATTTTAACGCCGATATTTTAATTGCTTAAAAAACGGAGTGTTTTGTAAGGAATATTCAAAGACACTCGGCTTTTCCTACCTTATATTTTGGGAATTGTGTTAGAGGCTCCGTGTGACAGTAACGATTTGAAAATAATATGCTTGGAATTAAGATTGAATTCTTGCATGATGTTATTCGCCTGGTTTTTCAGGTATTGCTGGTGTTAAAACCTTCTGCTGTTTCAAAATTGAAATTTTTCAATTTTAACTTAAATGTTTTCTTTTTACCTCAAAAATGTTTTCCAACAATATAGCAGAATAGCTAACTGGTTCCAAGTTGGCTATTCTGTTGTCTGGATTGTAGACATTGTATAATATATAGCCGCTTTTTACTATGTCTTAAGAGAGAAACGTCAAGCATTAAATGTCTAGAAGTTTTCAGTCGGGCAGAAAGTTTGCTGCGCCAATATCTCGTCCCGCGGACATGGGACAGCGAAAACATGAGCCACGACGTCCGTAATCGACTGAAGTTAAGAAAAAACCGCATGCATTAATGCAGATGCCAGGCGAACTGCCAGGGGATTTTTTTCTTCCATCCGTTGGACATCCCAAAATGCGTGTTGTTTTCTCACATAATTTGGCCGAAATTTCGTGGCAAAATACTCGCGTCTTACTAGGCCTATAACAGACAGTGGCCGCACTCAGACAGACGCAAATCAGCGTAGAAGTTGAGGCATAAGTTCCAGCGCGGTATAAAAGTTCCAACTCGCTGTCAAAGTTTAAACTGTCACTCGCGTAGCACGATAATGGCTGCTAATGCGGGCCTCTGCCGTTGATCCGACTTGATGGACTGAGAAAAGTGGCGTCGTAATCGAGGGCGGCGGCCTAGGAAGAATTAAGTGAGTTCGCCATTCAAAGATATGGAAATAATTAAGGAAATAGTAATATAATTTTGCAGTCACGAGGAAGGGAAAAATCGAAGAATTTCAAACAATAAAAGATTATTCATATAATAAAATTGTGGTCCCTTCATCGCTTCAGGGTTTTTCCCAGTTAAATGGTCTTGAATTAGACAAAAATGGTCTTAAACAAAATTTGAGCCCAAGGTAGAGGTTTAATTATGCTATGAGTGAATCCAAAAATCTATAATCATTTGAAGTACCCCTGATACTGACGTTTAATTTTTGGAAGGAGTCAATAAGAAAAATAATATGTCCATTAGAGCTTATCATAAAATTACTTTCAATTAAAAAGATTCGAATTAGTTGTCCACACTTCTCAGCAGGAAATAATTTTCGCTGTACTGTCGGTGTAATCAGCGGCAACTAAACTAATGGCATCTTACGACGTTGTTATGGCGCGGAATGCCAATTATTTTTACAATTGTAATTGAATTCTATACAATCTCCGTCCATCACTGCCGAGCTTAATGCTTCTAACTGGAAACCTAATGCTGCTAACTGGCAACTGCAAGTTGCTTCTAAATTACAATTTTTATTTGTTTTATTCCAGCATCTTGCAATTTTCTTATTATTTCTCAATATGCGCAATTCTCCACTCTGGGTCGTTAATTTATTGCGGCTTGCGTTTTTTCCTATGAAAATCTAAGCTATAATGCCCGCCATGAATTGATGTTCGGGCGGGTGGCCGGCTAGCTTATATAATACCTCAGCTTATATCATTGCTTCCTTTTGAAATAAATAACGAACGGCCAATTCGTGGCCGATTGTCGGCCGTTTTATAGCCGGCGTATTCATGGCCGACTGTCGGCCAGCAGTGGCTCGGCTTCAATTTCCCTGAGGGTAAAATCTTCGGCTACAATAGCCGCCTTCAATACTATTCGTATGTAAAGGCATCGCACTTTGTGAGTTTAGATTTCCATGAAAAATGTTCCCCGCGCTGGAAGAGTGACTGCATGCATTCCCCAAGCCTAAAATTGCTAAAAAGCGTATATATTTATTTACAGGAAACTTAATTTTTTTCCTATGTGTCAAATTATAACTTTTACATATAGGTCTGAATCCTAATTAAAATTACACATAGAAGTTAATTATGAAAAAATTGAATTGCATGCTAGAGGTGCAATTGAACTCGTATCTAGATAAGATAAATATGCCAATGTTTACTGGTTCGATGAAACTGAATTAGGAAATTAATTTTGACACCGAAATGCATGTTAGACTCTCTGCAGATAATTCGTGTCTTTTTATTGGTGAAAATTTAGACAAAGTTACCAGTTTGACTTAAAGGTAAGAGTCTATCCTCCAAAAAACCTTTTTGATAACTGACTGATGTACGTTAAATTTCATCAGATATGTATAGACTATTACAAGCATATTTTGTCGAACGAAATTTTTGAGAAAATGAAGTAAAACGTAAAATGCAAAGAAAACGGGGAAAATTTAGATTTTAAAAATACCTTCTTTTGATTTACGAGCAACAACATTTAAATACATGTCATTCGATTCGTAATGTGACTTTAAATATCTAGCGACTTTAGGAGTCCTTTATTTCATTTTTTTAGAAATTTTTTCATTTCCCCCTTTCTCCATTTTTCTATTGTTTTTACAATAAATAATATACGCAATAAATAAATCGGAAAAAAGGCTTTCCGAGACGCAATTACACGCTTTACGAATCAAATGATATGTCTCTTAATGTCGTAGCTCGTAAATGTACGGAGAAGATAACTTTTAAGATGACGCAAACTGAAAATTTTTTTGTTTAAGAGAGGCAAAATGAAGTAAAATATAGAAATTTTGATTGGTAATGTATCCCTGACTTTTCCATTGTGTGAAAATGTTCATTTTTTATTTGTTAGAAACTGCCTCGTGCACAAACAAAAGCAAGGACACAGACACACATGCAGTTTGCTTTCAATTTCTAAAGTAACCCTCTTTTCAAGAAAAATATCAATATATCAGTCTTAATTTCTTCCATCACGATATGAAACAATGGATTATTTAAATAATTGATATGACATTAGTATTCGAGAGTATATGGCCACGGCAACACTGGGAAGCAAATTAACATGGAGCGGCCATAAGATGATTTTCACTTATGATTTTCACTACGCAAGATGATTTCAGATGATTTTCACTTATGCAAGTGTTGTATTACCTCATGCTTGAAATATATAATTTTTAGTTTATTATGATAAATTTTTCGACATTTGAATTAGATGATAATGTCATTATCGCGCAAACAGTTTATTTTTATCATTTGATGTATGACCGCGTTACATATTAGTTTATTGAGAAAAGTATAGTAGAAAGTTGTGAAAGTTTTTTCGTGAAAAATTGGAAATAAAAAGGAGCTTAACTGCATCAAATTCTTTTTGTAATGAGCATTATCATCTCTTAGAGTCTTAGACTGAACATCACACCAAGTTTCATTATTGAATACAAGATAGAACAGTTGCTCCTCTCAAATGTTATCAAAGAAAACCTGAATGACAAAAAACGACTCTTTNCTCACAACACCAATTTTCTTAACCAAAAAATTTAACCGTTTACAACGATCTAAAATGAACATTTTACCAAAACACAGGTTACGATTTTATAAGGTCTTCAGCATCGCAACGCTTTCACCGTCTTCCACGTGCACTCAGGCAAATGAACGGATCACGTTGTTCATATAGTTACACACTTTCATTCCTATAACAGAACTAACTTATGAGGCATTGATACTTCCTTTTTGCGGGCTAAACTGGGTCTGGATAATCTATACAAGGGCATAAATGCATCGCTATTCAAACAAAATTTAACTCATTTATCTGAGTGTGTACACCAATAAAAAGTAACTTTTTTCACTAAGCCATAAGAAGGAGTCTGAGTTCAGTCATTTATTTGAGACAAGTTCGTACACTCGACAGCAAAACATGTCGTCTTAAACTTACGGTCGTGATGGCATCCGATCAAGCCTGATGGATAAATTTCTGGAGCTTCTCAAACAACATGCACTAGAGAGATGGACCCTTCCTGAACTGTTGTAGACCAAAGAAAATAAAATTGATGTTTGTAACATGAAACGGTTTTATACATGGTTTGAAATTGCACGAAAAATGAAAAATTAAAAAGTCATCATGCTTATTATTATTCAAAAACTTAAAAAGATTTTTTAAACATGAATTGAAAAAAAAGATGATTATCATACGGAAAATCTTACAATTTACGGTTGAAACACAATTTTAAACCTTTATGTCTGTGTTCAGAACGGAACATTCGTAGGGAACATTTTAATGTGTATTTTTTATTACGTTATTATTTCAATTTACAGAGTACCTCAAACTAAATATTCATAGCGAATAACTATAATGTTGCTAAGCACCTTTTTGCCACAAGTAGCAAATTTTTCTCAAAATTTATTGCAAAACTTTTATCCAAATAAACGAGAAAATAAGGTAGGGATAAACTCAACCAATTTTCACCATGAGGTTTGTACAAAGCCTCAAAAAGTAGATAGAGCGAGTAACCTTGATATGACTAAGCGAATTTTTATCACATTTTTTCTCAGAAGTTGATTGCAAAACTTCTATGCGACCAAACAAGAAACGAAGAACTGGATAAAGTAAGTAAATTTCCCTCTTAGGTTTGTATTGTTTGCGTGCGATTATCGCGATGCTATCACATTCCGATGAAGCTCCTCCGCTTGTCTGCTCCTGTCAGTGAAAGACACGAGCTTTGCCTTGTAATCCAACACTCATACAAATAATCAAACACTCATACAAATAAATCTGTCATATTGTTTAAATAATGACACATGTTTCCACCCACACACGACCTGAGAACGGGCGCAGCACAAATATGCTCTTTTACTGAACAAAACTGATTCTGGATGGCACTAGAAAGGATAAAAAACATCTTTATTTGGTCAAAGTCTCGCTCATTTGTTTGAGTGTGATGCTCGTTAAAATTCCAAAGGCGAGTCCGTGGGGCAAAACCTTTACTGGCCTCTAGACGAACTTAGGTTGCCTGCCTTAATGTTTGGATACCGAGGGCAGGATGGCAAGTATTTGTATCCGAGCTTTGAATGGAGGATGCAGTTAAACATTGTTTTAAATCTGCGACTGGGTGAAGTAAAATGTGGGGACACTGACACCGAGATTTTAGCGTTAAAGATTTGGAAAAAGATCTAGTAGAGGTAAATGAGCATTAACTTGAAAAATTATATTGTTTTTGAAGACCAATCTAAATGAAAATCTGGTCTCACCTTAGCACAAACTTCATTAATTTTATTAAAAAAAATGTGGAGACCAATACATACTCATAGACTGCTTGGTGTAATACACTAAACATGGCCGCCAAATATCGTATTATGCCCAGAACATGTAAAGTTAGTCTCTAAATGTGCACTTTCATTACAGATATTAATACAGGATTAGTACAGGATGACAGAATTTTTTCGTTTAAACAAGTTTGATTGAAGCCCAGAAAGAGTAAATTTTATTGATAATTTTCTTGTTCGTTTCTTCAAAAGTCGACAATATTTTCGTTATTGTTTTATTAAAGGCCTTCTAATGACATATTAAAAAAATCACTAATATTTTTAATGAAATATTAAAAATATTTCTCATGAAGCTTTGGTAACATTAAAGATAATTCCATTTTTATTATTTTATTAGAAAAGAAGCAGATGTAACGAAACCACATGGTTTTAACTGCTTAATTGACAACAGATCAGTAAACACAAAAAATTAATCTTCAGCCATTAATAAGATTAAATTTAATCAATGGCTGGAATTAATGGAAATTTTAATTCAATATTATTAAATTTTCTCAATTTTGCTCAAAAATTACAATTATTTTACAACAAGCGCAATTTTAAGGTGTGAATAATTTCTAGAGCGATAATTTTGGTTTTAGAAATGCAATTTGATATTAAACAGCTTACAGTGAAGCTCAAATTATTCGCCAACGTTCCCAACTGAGTTAGGTTTTAAAGTTTATTATCATACATATATAAAATGTCCAAAATAGTAAACGATGTCACGCCAACTGCAACTCATTTATAGTTCCAGTCTCGAAGTGTGCAGCGCAGTCACCCTTCAAAGGCCGCCATGCCCGGCGGTCGGTTCGACATCAACGGATTTTCGCGATCCCAAATAAAGAGATCGACATTTTGACTCAATTTTCGATAACGCCTACATTTCCTCAACGTCGATGTCCCTTGCATTATTCCTGCCCTCATCCAATAAAAAAAGGCAAAATCGATTTTCCTATAATCTAATGGGGAAATTTTAATGCCTCAACTTTCTTATGACGTTCCCGAGGCTTAACACGTGCCAAGTTTGTTCAGCGCGAAGTTTAGTATTATAATGAGCCGGTGTCATGATATACTTCAAAGGCGTCTGAAGAAGTTCGCTTGATAACATTGAAGTACTTAGGCCTTCTTACCATTGGTTTTGTATTTGAATATACGGAGAATATTGGCAGCAAAATAACGCTTCTGCTTCAAGATACAGAATTAAAATAATAATAGTTTTGAATACTGATGACATTATATTATTCAAGTTTCAGAGTATAAAATATGTAGACATAATAGTATTAAAGATTCGATAGAATGAAATGTGATTTGAGCATGAATTGCGAATTATTATTATTTTTTCTTTCCATGAGGGTATTTTGGGGTAAACTTTCCGCATATAAAGTCGTAATTTTTGCACACGAAAAATTGTTAATTTTTTACTACTATAAACTGAACCTCATGTTTCGAAGCAAAATAAAATAGAAAATATAATAGTACGTTTTCATCTTTTCTAAAGGATTAATATACCCAAAATATCATAGAAGGAAAATAGTCTGTGAATAAATCAAAGTTGCGAAAGTTTCAAATTACATATGAAAATTCACAAATGAAAAACGGAATTTTCAAAAACTAAAATCTTTAATGAACAACTTTCGAGTGAGAATGGGAATGTAAACAAATAGTGAGCAGCGTATACATAGATAGATTTTTAGAACACGAGAACATAGATTTTTAAATTCTCGTGTCTTAAATAGAGCCGATCTTCTGAGATCAAATAAACAAGGCCTAAATGGTTTTAATGTGCGTTATTGGACGCTCTATCAAAGGTCAGATGATTAAAATTCATAGAACAACTTAGACTCAATATAGCGGAGAAAATAGATTTAATTAATATTACACCTAAAAATTTAGAATTTTCAACGTATTAGATTTCGGGGTGTTCATTTATGTCATTTTTATTTTTATAGAACTCCCTTGGTTATGTAATGATAATTTAAAGGGCGATTGCGTGCTCCTGAGGCGGGTAACAGCTGGAGCACAATTTGATCGGAAATTCACCAGAAATAACACTTTTTCTGGATGATATAAATTAAGTGCAATGATTAACCTATGATATGCTTCTGTAAGTTTGTGTGTTTGTTTATGGCATGGTCCTGTATAATATACTGGGTCTTCTTGAGCTCGTTTCCGCAATACATACCGTATTGGGAGTTTACTTACTCTTGTAATATGAACAAATTGTTACGTATCACAAAATAGGGAATAAAATTTATATTTTTTTAATGCAGGTGCTAAAAATTTTTCCTTGTAAATTAAGAAAATAGAATTTTGCCCAAAATTATAAATGAGAATTTTGAGGTCCGTTTTATCTCAAACTTTAATTTAAATCTTCATCTTTTTCAAGTATTCTCAATTTGAACAAATGCATTGCGGTTTATAGGGCAACCAGAAGTAGGATATAGTATAGGGCAACTAGATGTAGGATATATAGGGCAACTAGATGTAGGATTTTTAGGGCAATAAGATGTAGGGTATATAGGGAAACAAGCTGTAGGATTTTTAGGGCAATCAGATGTAGGATATATAGGGCAACTAGATGTAGGATATATAGGGAAACAAGCTGTAGGATTTTTAGGGCAATCAGATGTAGGATATATAGGCAACTAGATGTAGGATACATTGGGCAACTAGATGTATGATTTTTAGGTCAATCAGTTGTAGGATATATAGGCAATGTAGGATATATAGGGCAACTAGATACAGGATATATATGGCAACAAGATGTACGATATATAGGCAATTGATGTAGGATTTATAGGGCAACTTGATGTACGATATATAGGCAACTAGATGTAGGATTTTTAGGTCAATCAGTTGTAGGATATATAGGGCAACTAGATACAGGATATATATGGCAACTAGATATACGATATATAGGCAACTAGATGTAGGATTTATAGGGCAACTAGATGTAGGATATCCAAATTTCAATGATGTGTTATTCTTACCAATATGCCTGCCGATACTTTTGAAGTATATTATTAGATCAGTATAGGTCGTGTTCACCTCGCACAAATGAATTGTTCGTGATGTTAGAAAAAAATAGGAAAAGAAAAGATTATATTTATCTAGTTTATTGTCAATATTTTAACATGAGAGAATTATTTCAATAGTAAAAAATCTATCGTGTATAACTATCTCTATAGTATAAACTCTATCGTGCTTTCTTATGTATTTTTTAATCTTCAAATACTGGAGATCGTATTAAAATAGATCTTAAAATAAAATGATATATGATCTTAAAATAAATCTTAGTCAACCCTTTGCTTATTTTCCGTAAGTTGATTGATTCATTAAATTATCGCTGTTCAGTAAATTGACCGGAGTGATGTTCACAGGTGAGCAATATTAGAACACAATAAATAAATAAATGTCCAATGCAGTTCATGTCTGTAGGCAAGTCAGATTTATATGAAATTCTAAGACGTGCTGCCACAAATTTCCTCGAACGACAATAAAAAGTTGTGCAAGGAATATGCATGCTCTGAAAATGCAACAGTTGGTCGAGCAGGACAGCATTCCCCAGTCATAATATTCTCTTTGAAATAGACTTTAAGGGGAGCGTCTGCCCCAAAAAAGATATGGGATATCAACAGACGGATCGATTCAAAATTTAGTACACGTATGTAGCACGGGATTCTGTTTTTTTTTTTTGCTCCTGTGAATTTTTCGAAAAAATGAAAGAAAAAGTGAAATTCCTAGAAAACGGCCAAAAAGGGGGTACTGTAGAAATCTATTTCCTCCTAGGATTTTCAAGCTACAACATCGAGACACAGATCATTCGATGCGTAAAGACCATATCTACAACTGAAGGAAATGTTTTTTTTTATTTCTCATTTTTGTGAGTGTGGGGGCATTTTTTCCGAAATGTTTCGAAATTTTCCAATTTCACCCCCGCCCGCCCCCCTTTTTGCAAAATAAATCCGAACTATAACGAAAATGGAAAAGATGCCTCCCTCAGGTTGTAGATATCTTATTTGCAAATCGAACGGTATATGTCTCATTGATGTAGCTTCAAAACTCTAGGAGGAGATAGGTTTGCAGTGACAATAAGTTAACTTTTCAGTAGGGCCCGACAAAGTCGCGCGCGCCTCGAAAAAGACATTCAAGGGTGCAAGGTTGCAAGACTAGACGATATTTGAGCTCAATTTCTGTCAAGGATGGTGTGAACGATGGCACGAGAACCATCCCATACGACTGCAGACGGATAACTTAAGCACAGCGTGTTCAGACTAGCTTTTTAAGTGTGCTACCGGTAATTTCGGCTTATATTTAATGTTGAAGAACTCCACCACCCCTAACCCTTTCGCGCTCTGTCGTAAACTGATAAATCAATGGTTTTGAATCAAAACTGATGGTTTTGGTACCGTTAGATGCGTCAGAATGTATGCTTTAAGATAAGTATAAAAACCGAAAAAGTCAAAATTTTTTATTTTTGGGCAGACGCTCCCCTAAAATACACGGAATATCATAGCGAGCCGTTTCATGCATACTCTACTCCCGGTCTAACCATGATTGCTCTGAATAATTCAAGACTCGTGTCTTGAAATGGTAAGCGCCCAACACTTTGATTTTAAGTAAACTCTCGTAAAATGTGAGTTTTTAAATCTTACGCAGCAGGATTTTTCTTATCCCAAATAGAATGAAAAAATCAAACCGAAGTTTGGTTGGATTTGCTGGGATCAAACAGCAGAAGTTACATCCTATTAACAAATGTTGGTAACGTATATTTTACTAATAATCTATATTAACAATTATATATAACTTATTTTATTGATATATACATATATATATTTTTTTTCATTCGATGAATTGTAACATTTTATCGACGCGAGAACAAGTCTCAATAACAAAATAAAAAGAACTTTTAGGACTTGAAGAACAATTTGAGAACATTTTATTGTTAGGGAATTAGAATTTAGTATTTTAAAATTTTTGTATTTTTGTAATTTTAGTTTTCAGTTTAGAAATGCGGAAGTTAGATTTGTAGGCTTTAGTCCGTCCTGGTCAGTCCCGCATGTGAACCCACAGTGTCAAGGTGTGTTTTAACTTGGTTATTTATTTGTTTGTTCCTGTGTTTTACATTTTGTGGTTATTACGAGACGTTCTTTATTCTGTTATATTCTGTAAAGTTAGATTAATTTATTTATGAGAAGGTTTGTTCATACTTTGTATTTTGTTCGTTTATTTGTTACTTAGGTTATTTATTCTTTGTTCTATTTCTTTAGGAGAGTTTATGGAACTACAGATTTCAAGAAAGTGGTTTCTGAAGTGTCTTTTGTTGCAAGCCTTTGTTGGGGTCTACGTTAAAGTACTATAAGTACGGCTGGACGAATCTGGGCAACCCCAGCATAATTGATTGTACTTTTCGTTGAGAGTATGTCAGCTAAGTATGTAACAGCTGTGTAGGAGATAATTGAAAGTTTGAGATAATTGAGTATTCTCCGTAGACTTAAGCCTATGCGTCCTCGTTTTGTAACTCAGGTATTAGGCATTTCCCTATTCCTTTGGCGTTGGTTAGTAGGCCTTTTTTCATTCCTTTTCAAACAAAACGCAGGGCCTTAGTTGGCATGACTGTAGTTGTGGGAATTTTTAAAACTGCTTCTTTGCTTCTATGCCGTGTGCATAGCTACTATTAACACAGCTGTTTTTTTGCAAAGGGGCTACTGCCGTTATTTATTTTATGCCTTTCACCGCTCGAGTAGCTATTATCATTGTTGTTTCATTATATCTGCAGTTATTGCTACTGTTATTTCAATGAACCTCAGTTACTGTAGCACTTTACAACAGCATCTTTGGCTGCGCTGCTGATTTGTTAGCTAGAAAATTAAAATTTAAAATGCTAATTTTGTTATATTTCCTTCACACGTTCCAATTTTAGTTACAAGTGGTTCTGGTATGGCATCAATCGGATGTAATGGATATCATTTTTTAAATGCATCTAAAATTTCGCTTCGGTAATATAATGATACAATATGTGAAAAGTAGTGGGGATATTATAAGACCAATGATATTATGAAACTCTAAGTATCATACAGTATATTTTATTATATATTTCCCATTCATGGATTGGCGAAATCACAATACCTCAATACCTACAAACCATTGGCTTTTCTATGAGTTTTTGCGAACGTTTCTTCTGAAATCTATCACAAAATGTGAACAATTATTTATTCATGATAAGTTCTTTCTTGAAATAAAGAAATGAGAATTTCATATGATCTAGAGCGCAGTGTCAAAATTTAATTTAGATCTTAATGCACTGTTTGCCCTAATCTCAAGAGGCCGGATATTCTAGTTGCATTTTTGGTGGGATGTTAATGGCCGCCAGGGCAAACATTTCTCTTCAGTCGCGTCCCCGACGCCGTCCGGCGAGGTGTACTTGCTTGAGCTCCATGCCAGTCATCACTGCTGCCACTGCCTTGCCCGGCCAATGTTATAATCCAGTGATATTAGATGCTCAAAAATTTCATATATGAAGGAAATTTAGTTTGAAAATATGTATCATATATGCAAACTCATTATCAGAGTTACGAAAATATTTACACGGAATATTAGTGGTGCAAACATGGCGACATATTTGAAAAATTGTGCTTAGAGTTACGAATAATCTAAGGTTCGAAAGTTGTTGGTTCAAAAATGATATCACATATGCAGACTCGTAAATCGGATTTAAAAATGTTCATATACGGAAAGTAGTGGTTCAAAAATGTAGTCATATTTACAAGCTCACGCTCACAGTTAGTATTAACAAGCTCACGCTTTTGCCATACCAAGACAGCATGGATTTAACTTCTGAATAAAGTTTATAAAGTTGAGATGTATAGGCGATACTCTTTGATAATTTCCAGGAGTTACGGTTACTCAGTACAATCAAAAAGGCTATGGACAAATGTTATATATATAGTATTTTGGCTGAAGGTTCAATCTCAGTAAATTGCCCTGGACTATGGAGAAAGATTTTCTGGAGTTTGAAGAAGAAGAAATCATACAGACTTAAGCCGAAAAAAAAAACGATTATGAGTTTTTAAAGTTCGAACAACCATGCAAATGGGTTGAAGTGAAAAATATTCAATAATATAAGTACAGTTTGTTATAATAAATTCATAAAATTTGTCCATATAACAACTTTTAATAATTGTTTTCTACCTAAGTTTAACTGCTACCGGACGCCAGTGGATGGAAGCGTTTTTTCGCTATCCAACAGAGTAATCAATAATTTTCAGTGCAATAATTAATATAATTATCATACAGCAAAAATAATTCAGAAAATAATAATATCAAAACAAAAACAACAATAAACAATAATAATTGAGAAAATACAAGAAGCGGCTTACATGATTTTATATGCGCACTTTAAAAACAAAATCGAGCACTCATGTTAGAATATATACATCTATATGTAATAGAGAGCAAAGTGAAACTTGTTCAAATTTAATGGTGTAAAATTAATTAGACGTAGATATTTAATAAACGGATACTAAAAACTTAAAATTTTAGTAAAGATAAAAAAATTATTTTGAGATTAGAAGTGAGTAACAAAGAACTACGAAGATATAGACTAATTTTATTTAGCTTTCTAATTTTTAAAATATATTTTTGACAATAAAATTCTTACACTATACCCAAAACGCAAAAAAACACATACATTCATTTTATATAATTTAATTCTATTTTATTTTACTTCATGCATGAATTGGCAGACTTAACTCTTCTATAGCAAACAAACCATTTATATAGGAATAAAGCCATATAAAATATGATATAAGCAAATTCAGGAAGCAAACTTTTCAACGGAGAAAATTAAATGCAAATTGCATGTCTTTTCGCTTGGCTTCTTAATATTTTGAGATGCTTCTGAACTTTACTACAAGTTTTAAGTACGAGCTATTACGCAGAGCAACACTTAACTATGAAGAATGTTCCGACAATTTCCTATTATTGTAAAATACCAGCAAACTTCATTAAGTTCTCTTGATAAATAAACTGCGCCAAGTTCTGCGTCTGAAGTTTGGTGCGTTTGGCGCCAGCCGCGCCATCAAGATTTGCAATTATTGTCCTGTGGTTTATAAAAAAGCGGTAAAATTTCGCGATTAATTAGAGAAGATCGGGCAAATTTTGGCACAAATTCAAGTGCGGTTTGCGTAATTTAATTACCACGCTAATTAAAAATTTGAGGTCAAAAACACTCACCATCACGACCGGAGACGTAAAAACATTTTAAGACTATCTTCACTAAAAAAACGAATTTAGAGTACACAAATTGAAAGCGTTAAATTGATTTTGGTTAGGACGACGTCATAATCAAATGTGGCTCTTGGAGTGAGAAGACTCGGCTTGTATATGCGTACATTATAATAGTACAACAATTGATTTGAATTCAGTTTTAATTTGCCAGTTTGCCTAATACGGAGATCAGTAAAATTGTTTTTTGATGAAAGGCTAATTTCTTCCAAATGAATTAAATCTTCATTTTTAATTCACCTACTTATCTTTATGCAATACGCATTGCCTTCTTCATGGAGGAAGATTTTCAGTGTAAAAATTAAATATTCTCATTTCGAGTCGATGAGACATCTGGCCTTTTCACTGTTTTCGCATTAATGATTTATCAATAATTTTTCAAGGAAAGATTCTAGAAATCTTTTGGAAATTTCGAGGATAATTTGTATGATAACTCTGGTAAAGTAATATGAACTAAAATAGCCATGAAATTAATTTATATTAACTAACGGTATTAAGTGTCTTAAAAATGCATTAGCTAGTGATATCGAATTCTTTTATACCGTTTTCTTGCAGGAAATTTTTTTACTCAAAATTCACGAGGAAAATGTTGAAATTTTGCTGTTGCAAAATGTTGAAATTTTAAAGATAGAATGGCATTCAAATCATCGGTTCAGAGCCGAATACTGAATTTCGCAATAACTGCGGAGGGCCCATACTTTCAAAAAAAGTTAAGAGGTCGTAAGTTCACCAGCCAATCATTGACGGCCTTTCAGGCAAAATTTACCAATCATAGACAAGAAAAGAGAGCGTAAGTACTTATGTTCACTTAGCGAGTTTTGAAAGTATGGCCCCTGGAGGATATGTCCGTGGTCTCGCGATCGTGTTGACTTCGTCAACGCTTATGTGTGAATTTTGAAATGCAAATTCAAGGAACGTGCGATAATGTCTGCTGAGAAAACGAACTTCTTGAACGCGAGAATACGCGACTGACAGGTTACGTCTTATTTAATTAATTCATTAATTTTCCATTATGTGGTGGTTCAAAGTGAGATTTTGGTTAAAGCTTCTAGAATAATAATCAGAGTATAGAATAATAATTGGTAGTGTTTATGATAGAGATACAAACTAATTTGTGATTGAAGTTTCCTGATTGCATGTGAAGTGAGCGCAGAGAAATTTAATTTTTTTTTCACGAAATTGGGTCAAAAATTGCTGACATATACAGTGAAATTAACATTTAATCAGGTCGCCATTGTATGGATATTCAATTAAATAAAACACTTTTATATCAACTTACACCCAATACAGCAAAATAATATCAACAAAACTTACTGAACATTTATTTTCGATGAGGCAATTTATTCAATATTTAGACCCAGAAAATTGGTAATAGCAAAAAAAAATTTTAAAATAACTACTGCTACTACTTAATAATAATATTAATAACAATATTAATATATAAAATAACTACTGCTACTATTTATTAATTAATAATATTAATATTAATTAATATAATATTATTATATATATTAAGTTGCCCAAATGCTCCAAATATTTATGCCATACAAGAGCGAATTGTCGAGAATTCCTCTTAGTTATTTAGTTCTTCTTCGCAGATGGAGTACATTTATTATTATCATTATTATTTTCATTTCTATTATTACCATTACTCGCATTATTATTATTGTTATTATTATTATTATTATTAATACTAGTACTATTAGTAATATTATCACTATTACTTACTAGAATTACTTACTATTAATAATAATAATAATAATACCAATAATAATAATGCGAGTAATGGTAATAATAGAAATGAAAATAATAATGATAATAATAAATGTACTCCATCTGCGAAGAAGAACTAAATAACTAAGAGGAATTCTCGACAATTCGCTCTTGTATGGCATAAATATTTGGAGCATTTGGGCAACTTAATGATTATTGTCATACTGCCTCATAATACGCAGGATTAAGTAACATTGTAACAGTACAAACACTGTAACCATAACTGTACAAACATGGTAACAAAAACAAACACTGTAACAGGACAAACACTGTAACATGACAATCGCTGTAACGGAACAAACACTGTAACAGGACCAACACTGTGACAGGACAAACATTGTACGTACTAGGACAATCACTGTAACAGGATCAACACTGTAACGGAACAAACACTGTAACAAGACCAACACTGTAACGGCACAAACACTGTAACTGGATAAACACAGTAACGGCACAATCACTGTCACAGGACAAACACTGTAACAGCACAAAGGCTGCAACAGTACAAACACTGTAACAGCACAAACACTGTAATAGAACAAACACTGTAACAGTACAAACACTGTAACAGCACAAACGCTGTAACAGTACAAACACTGTAACAGAACAAACACTGTAACAGCACAAACGCTGTAACAGTACAAACACTGTAACAGAAAAAAACACTGTAACAGCACAAACACCGTAACTGGATAAACACTGTAACGGCACAAACGCTGTAACAGTACAAACACTGTAACAGAACAAACACTGTAACAGCACAAACGCTGTAACAGTACAAACACTGTAACAGAAAAAAACACTGTAACAGCACAAACACCGTAACTGGATAAACACTGTAACGGCACAAACCCTATAGCAATGAGAACGTTAACACGACCATAACACGGGTAAGTAATTATATCAAGCATCTCAAGCACCTCCCAACACTGTAGCTTATCTGGAAAGTTCGCTCGTTTGTCTCCGTAACTCTAAGCGGTGAAGCCAGATAGCCGTCCCCGCTACGCTGCACCCCGCTACTCATGATGTGAAGTTCAAGAATTTTTTATTAAAAAATTCATGACATCGTTCACTCATGTTGTATAATTATTCATGATTACATCGTTCATACTGTACAAAACTTCGGGCTTCTTAAGGCGAAGGATCAGAATGTTTCACAGCAGAATGGACGAAGTTTAAAGTTTGTATGTAGGTACATAAAATTTTCCTTCAAATATTACGATGTTTGCATGAAAATTATCATTCGCAGACATTGGTAATAGGAAAGTAAAAATAAGTCTCTTCCCGAATCGACTGACAAACTGTGTTGTTTCCAAAACACAAATAAGTTATGAAAATAATCCAAATGCAATAGTAAAGCGGCCATAAAAAAGGTTATAGTTAAACTTATATAAGTTTAAATATTTCACGTTATTACCATCAACAACCGGAGATAAAGATCAGAGATATGCATTCAGCTAAAGCAGTGGTTCCCAAAGTGGGCGATATTGCCCCCATGGGGGCGGTGGAAAGATCTGCGTTTAAACTTTCTCTTTCAAAATTGCAGCATACTAAATATCAAGAAAGAGGTATTTGTTTTTATATGTGTCTGTCAGTGGGGGGCGCTAGAGATTCACTGCAGAGCCAAGGGGGCGCCAGCCTGAAAAAATTTGCGAACCACTGAACTAAAGTTATGACTGGCGGTGAAGAATTGGCACCACATCGTATTGAGTGTCAAAGGTTACATCTATTCTCCATAGAGACACCTCAACAAATACATACCCTACCTAGATGCGTTATTATTAACCCCGCGAAATATAATTCTGCTACTTGTATAACAAAATGCTCAATTCAGCTTTCATCTGACAAGGTTTTCTAAGGTAGTTTTAAGATTCAGCAAGAACTTCTCGCACAATATCACTAAAGTGAATTATTAAGTAACTTCTCCTTATTCCGGTTGCTATATATGTACATCAGACATTTTAATGTCCGCAAGGCTGCTATTCCCATTAATATTAACTTGTCGCCGATTAGTCTGATTGCATCCGAATTAACGGTCTCAATTTCAGGCGCCAGTAACAGTGATATTACTAACGCATAACAATGACCTGGTGCCCCACAATAATTATTATTCGTTAAGATAAACTAATAAAAATGTTGAATTAGAGTAATGTTTTGGAGCCGGACTGGCGTATGCAATGCACGGCACATTCACGTCGTCAATAAATGTTTAGTGACTCTCAGAAAAATAAATGGTTTATATTGTTCATTTAATGCCATATTTACTTACCCGCAACACGTGCAGAAAGCAAATGTAGGTAACACTAATATGCGTTTTTGCGTGGCCAAATTGGGTCAGGGTGATGCACATAAGCTGAAAATATGCCTGGCTAATTGGGACAAAGGTTCATTCACTTCTCTGAGTGTAAGATGACTCACTACGCCGCTTGGTAATAGCAGCTAATGACGGCCGTAAGACTTCATTCTGCACCGGGTATCTTTGTGGTCCAAATCTGTGGTGTGGTCCAAATCTGTGGTGTGGTCCAGATTTAAATCTGTCCTCTCACAGTCACGTGAGGCCATGTAGAGTGAGGCGGCAGAGGCTGTAAATCTGTCCTCTCACAGTCACGGACATGGAGTAAAGCAACATGGAGTAAAGCAACAAAGGCTGTAAGGCTGGCCTCTCACAGTCACGTGAGGCCATGTAGAGTGAGGCGGCAGAGGCTGTATAAATCTGTCCTCTCACAGTCACGTGAGGCCATGTAGAGTAAGGCGGCAGAGGCTGTAAGGCTGGCCTCTCACAGTCACGTGAGGCCATGTAGAGTGAGGAGGTAGAAGATGTAAGGCTGGCCTCTCACAGTCACGTGAGGCCATCAAACCTTCGTTGTTGAGGCCACAAGCCTCCCAATGTCCCGACGCCGAAATAAGTAGCGACCGCTTTACTGCCTCTGTGGTGCCTCAGAGGCTTTTATTTTCTGTTCCTACGCGTTTGAAAGACAAGCATGAGTACTTACGAGAGACATGCTACCTCGATATATTGGGACTGTGAACAATTTACTTGTTTTGTGTACTTTAATATATTCAAGAAATTCGTAAAAACAAATTCGTATTCAAATTTCAGTCCCAACACCAGGTAATGCAACGGGAAAATGCTATTCTTCCGTATTTGCTGAATTGGAAAACAATAAATGTTCATGGAAAATGCAGAATTTTTAACATTTTCGGTCATGTTATGGTGTACCAGCAGCCTTATGTATTTATCGTCTAACGTTTTATTGCTGGAAGGATTTTGAATACACGGTTTTTCGCAAGCTACAACTGAAATTATTCTCAGCGAGACATAAATATACAAAGTTTAAAAAAGATTGAATGTAAAATTAGTATTTAGTATAATGTAACTATGACTTTTTTCTAACTTTTGGCACAACATAAATTCACGTGTATACGTTCAGATCAATATTCGGTATGATTATAAATATTTTTCCTATGTATAACAGCCAAAACCTAATTTAAATGAACTACGCAGAATTACATTGACTGCACTTAAGTTGAATGCGACAAGCACTCAACAAGAAGACAATAATAATTAAAAAGTACTCTAGTGACTTTCAATTTTAAACTTCATGTTCATTATAATTTTATGTTCCCTTCAAATATATATATACATCAAACGTGGAGAAGTTTTGTGAAGCACATTTTGCAGTAAAACCACTTAAATTCAAAGTAGCATTCTGGCACCGAAAAAATAATGAAAAATTTTCAGCATCGGTTAAGTTATGACGAATGTAGTTGTCAGAAAAATAACGATAATGTGTCCTGATTGCCTGACTAATTATCGAAAAACCGAGATCCAATACGAAAGTGGCCT
This sequence comes from Hyalella azteca, assembly GCF_000764305.2. Classification (NCBI taxonomy): domain Eukaryota; kingdom Metazoa; phylum Arthropoda; class Malacostraca; order Amphipoda; family Hyalellidae; genus Hyalella; species Hyalella azteca. The sequence goes on along the minus strand of NW_025938035.1, from coordinate 1,823 downwards.
CGCTCAGAGCGAGAATTGATCTCGAACGTAATCTCTGCATCGAATATTGATAAAAATTGCAAAAAATCTTCTAATGCTTTGTAGTGCAGGGTGATAATTTGAATCGTTTTGATTTTTCGAACGACTTTTGAACAATTGCGTGAAGGCCCTAATTTAAAAAATGCATAAAAAATTCGTGAAGCACACCTTTCGATCATTGCAGGAATTCTCCCTCCAACTATTGTAATAATTAAGTCTCCTCTTAATTGCACGTATTTCTACTGGGAGCCTTTTTCTAGCAACCAATGCAACCAACTCTCAATAAAGTAGGTTCCCCTAGGTTGCCCTGGATTTAACTGTTATAAATAAGTTTCCAGTGATTATATAATAGTTTTATAACAGTTATATCCAGGGCAACCTAGGGGAACCTACTTTATTGAGAGTTGGTTGTTAAACCATTTCAAAATTTTCACCTATCAACCATTGCCTGAATTCTTGCCTACCCGCATGCCAGATACATTTCTTGCTCTCTGGTCAAGTGAGTTCGATGAGGTATTTAAACATGTAAATAAATTATATGTGAGGTAACCTCATTCTTTACTAAAAGGTTAAATGCTAAATCATTAATTTTTGAACTCTTACGAGCTCAACGAGTTTTTTGAGTTTTTTGAACGATTTCTGTTGAGTTTTTTGCGTAAAAATGTTAATTACTGCAATGATGAATAGTGAAATTTATATTTTTGAAACCCAAATTTCTGACATGTCAATTTTAAATTTGAAATTTCTGAAAAGTGGTTTACTGTATTGTATATTTTGAAATTCAATACAACGTAAAAAACATACGGAACTAAACATATTTCTCTCCCAAGAAATTGAATATCACAGCAGTCAGTTGCCACAGCTCTGGAAGCTGTGGTCTCTCGGAAGCCATTCAGTGACAATTTAAATGCAGACGTTGTTTTTTAGCGACAATTTAAATACAGACGTTGTTTTTTTTAATAGGATTTAGTAAAGCTTTTTGCAAGATAACGACATTGCCTGCATCCCGTCGCCCAGCAGAGAAGTCTTTACTTTACTTTGTTGAACTTTAACTCAACGTCAATTGTTGATTTTTAGGCCGCGAATTTTTCAGTTGTGTTGAGGAAAAGCATTTGAGTTGTTTCCAGGTTTGGTGGTTTGGTTCATAGCAGGTAAATGCTTATGAAATATTTTGGGTTTGGGTTATAACTGCATTTATGATAGTTGAAAATTTTACCGGTATTCATAATACGAAAATTGCTATGCTTTATATCCAGTTTCGAAATATTTATTTTTTTCATGCCGTACATCCAGTAAAGATGGCTGTTTGAACTCCAAAGACTAATAATTAAAGTGAAACGGATACGGTCCAAAAGATTCAATCCTTAATCCAATTGAGTTTCTCAATACCACTGGAAATTGAATCCGTAGTTTTTTATTCAATCGCTGCAAACAACCTACCCTTCCATTAGAAGATCTCACGAGAAATTGGGTTCTTCCCTACACCAGGGAAATTTTAATCAGAAAGCAGTTTTATTGTGTCGGCGATGTCTGTTCCAACGGCAAGCGGAGCCAATTCTTTAAAGCAATAGCCACTTAAGGCACATAAACCTACCGACCGACTTCTTCGTTCTGAAGATCAAACCCCCACCGAGAATTTCAGTCCTAAAATGTATCAGATCGAAGGAATTCCGTGAAGTCAGCAAGTAGTATAGACAATAGGCCTACCGTAACACTTTCCATAAACAGCTTAAATCATAGGTCACCACAACCGTTTACCCCGAAATTTGTCCAACAAAATTAACCAATTACCCCTGAATAAAACC
>NW_025938034.1:0-38841 GCF_000764305.2 Hyalella azteca | reverse complement strand
GCGGAAACCGCAACCTGATCTCGTATGGCTGCCCCATCGTTAAATTATAAGAATTATCCTAGCAAATGATAAGGTCACCGCTCAAGGACGACGTAATCAATTGTTAATTTACAAACACTGTTGAACTTGTGATGTCAAAAAACTTTGCAATTTCATTTGTCCTCTGACAAATTCTATTACAAGCTTACATGGAGATGCTGAATTCACGAATGGAATTTTGCAGGGCGCGGATATATCCAAGCCATATTGAGTTTTGCCTAATGTGTTAAAAGCCAGTTTGAGTCTCCACTCGTGAAAAAGCTTGTCAAGTTTGTTCCTTTTCCGCCCCATGCAACTCCCAAGATCTTTACCCTAATATGTACATTATGCAAGCTTGGAAGACCCAACATGGAAACATCGACGCTGGAGTTTGCAAGTGACGCCTGTTTCCCACGTCCAGGGCTACCCACTGCCGTACCTTGCCCTGAGGCAGCAATAACTTGTTTAAGCAAGGCTTCTTTACAAGCTTCATTAATGGCTGATGAGACCGCAACTCAGCGTCTCGACGCAACTTATGAGCCAAGTTAAACGATATGTCTTGGGCTCAAGCACTTCACGCATGCAATGTGCGAGGCGATATCATGTAAAGCAGAGTTGCTGCCGTCAAGCTGCGGCTAATTTGGGAACGCCAACAACTTAAATTGGGGAAAGGTGAAAAGCTAACAAATAACCTGCTTGTGAAAAACGGAAAAAATTGAAACAGGTAATGGTAGGATAAAGAGAAGAATCAGTGTAATTCATTTTTTTAAGAAAATTAGTTGATAGTAATTACCGTACATAGAACGTGTAAGGAAAATATTAAAAGGTTTTATGAATAAAACTTCCTAGAAGTTATTTCTCGCAGTCAATGCAACCAGATTGTGATGAAATATTGCATTAAAAATTAGACTTGAAACTCCCAGCTTCTCTTTAACGTTATAGATACATAGAGACAATTATTCAATTAAATCAAATATGTAACACCTTATTGTTCAACTTAAGTTGAAATGATAAATACTAAAACCACGATGCTGATTATTATGCTACGGTCACTCACGGCCATCTTAGAAAGAAAATGAATACATGTACAGTAATTAGTGAAGATCACTTGAGCGGATTGAAGCAGTTATACAAATAATGAAACAGTAACGACTAATAACTCAGTATCGGCGATACTCACGATTATCTTGGGGAAAATAATGTATTATGCAGTAATAAGTAATGCAGCAGTAATAGGTAATAAAACAAAAATAGGTAATAAAACAATAATAGGTAATAAAACAGTGATAGGTAATAAAACAGTGATAGGTAATAAAACAGTAATAGGTAATTAAACAGTAATAGACAATTAAACAGTAATAGGTAATGAAACAGTAATAGATAGTTAAACAGTAAGGTAATGAAACGTTAATGAATATTGAAGTATAGTAGCGGCGTGATACTCACGATCATCTTATCATGCAGCGATAAATAATGAAGCAGTAATAAGTATACGAGCAGTAACAACATAGTGATGCATTAGTATAGGATTACTCACGGCCATCTCCTCAGCGCGGTATGCGGTGAGCGTAGCTTGTTCCTGCAGCAGCACGCAGAACTGAGGCTCCCACGTGACCAGCGGCACTCGCGCCTCCCTCATGCGGGTTGCCGACTGGGCAACTTGTGGCACCGCTCGGTCTGCAACACACGTACAACACATGTATTAGTGATACAACACACGTACCACACGTGTATTAGTGATGCAACACACGTACAACACATGTATTAGTGATGCAACACACGTACAACACATGTATTAGTGATGCAACACACGTACAACACATGTATTAGTGATGCAACACACGTACAACACATGTATTAGTGATGCAACACACGCACAACACATGTATTAGTGATGCATCACTCGTAAAACACGCGTCTCTTAGTGGTGCGATGCAACTCACGTATAAGAAACGTATCTTAGCCATGCAGCACTTGTCTGCAACACAAGCGGCGTCAAGCGCGGCTGCATTAGTGAGGGTTCTGAGGTGGTAGTGATTGGAGATGCTAAAAATCTTTGAAAATGTTTAAATTTGAAATGACAATCAAGTGGAAGTTTAAGTTACAAGTTTGTTTGAACGGGTCCTTCTCCTTTGACAGTAACAGCTAATCGTGGATTGACTGAGGTAGATAATATCTGGAAGTATTGGATCCCGCACCTCCGTATTCCTTTATATTACGATGCTAAAATACCGTTGTGAGAGAGAGATTTTGTTGAAAAGTTATGCACAATGCTTAACTACTGAATTTGAATTCAGTCTGAAATAAAGTCGCGGTGAAATTTACATTTCGGAAAAAATTGAATATGCTAAATCAGATCAATAAATAAAAATCTCCAACCCAGTCTCCCCAGTGTATAATACTTCTGTAAAAAATAGTCAATAACCGGACACAACAGGTATTGTGGAAACACGCTCGAATATTTTCCATACATTCATGATGTTCGAATTCAATAAAAGAAAAATGATCACAAATATGTAATAGATTCAATTAATTTGAAATTATTTACCGCATGGGATAACATGATTCACGTGGCTCAGAAAATATCCTGAACTACGCCAGTTAAGCTGCAAGGTTAAGATCAAAATCCGGTTTTGAAAAATGTCAACAACGAAAGGATGACATGATTGGACACAACTGGAATCTACGGAACAATGTTGTCAATTACGCTAAGTACATTCAGGTGGGAATACGAATCTAAAGAATGTTTTTACGTCGCGCATAATGGAACATGTCTATTATATACACACTTAAAGCGGCCGAAAGTAGATGAAGAATTATAGAGTTACTAAGATTCAAATTATCTACGGGAAAATTATTTGTTCTCTAGGAAAACATTCAATTACTGTGCACCTGAAGTAATGTTGAGTTCATTTAGCCCACGTAAAAAAGCTTGGTTTATAAGTGCATAGTCGTGACGATAAAAGTAACATAAGCACAAATTGCACGCACAAGGAATTAGAACAAATGGAACTTCGATAGCGAATCCAGCTGGACTGGAGAGTTTATACAGCAAATTCAGCCACTGTGACGGCTACAAGACAACTCCAACAACGAGCAGGACTTTCTCTCCTCACAATGAACGGGGAGCCGAGTTATGAATGCAAGGAACAAAACTGTCCAGTAATTTGTAACAATAAGCCTGAGCATATTCTTTACGGTCCGCGAACTCAGTTCGTGATAGTCATTGAGGCCCCGACTTCAAAGGTGGAATTAGAAAATTAACTCGTGTAGAAAAATTTCCCTGTTACACTCTAAATTTACCGGGAATATATACGAATTTTTTGTTCTTAAAACATAGTGCTATAATCATATTATACACAATTACGCATAGTGTTAGCGTTTCTAGTATTTAGTCACCGACATTCAAGGATTTTGGATATTCATATCCTTTTCTTAATAATCAGCTGTATATCCTAATATTCAAACCAATATTTATTTAAATAAAGAGCACTTTAAAAAAGTATCTACTCTTAATAATTAGAACTCATAACGCGAACAATGCATGCTCGGTGACTTAACGACTTTAATAAAATTTGCTCGCAAAAAACTACGTCAGTTACCTGAAATTTCGGAACTTATTTCGTAATCAACAATTTTATGAGTTACGGGACTTAAAATTGAAAACACCGCACCAGTCATGCACCGTGTCTGGCAGAGATGATAATTCAAGCATACTGAGCACCGTAAGTGACATGTAGGTAGGAAATTATTTCTTCAATTTCCCGTAAAAAATAGAGGGCGTGCAATTTTAATTAAGAGAAATATTTCATTATAATAAAATATTTGTGTGCTTCCATTTTAATTTCAGAGAAAATTTTCTCTACAAAACGACTTCAGCCAGTTAAATTATAATCTTTGCACTCAAAATTTGTTCAAAAAAATCTAATAATTTCCGATCATCAAGAGCGACATAGTTTTCTCAAGATTCTTTATGAAGTTTCAAGATATCACATGCATAGGCCCTAAGCGCAGCATATCGGTTTCCTGAGGGGGCGAAGAATTGCTCGTAAGAATCACTCGATAGTTGTACTGACTCCTACAATTTCCGACAACCAGCGATAATCTAGTCTAGTCTAGTCAGCGATAATCTAGTCTAGTCTAGTCAGCGATAATCTAGTACCAGCAATAATCTAGTCTAGTCAGCAATAAACTAGTACCAGCAATAATCTAGGGCAAGTCTAGTTCGACTAGAACATCTCTGCGCGGAAAATCGAAGAGCATCCGCAGCGGCAGGCGCCAGTCTCANCTAGTTCGAGTGGAACATCTCTGCGCGGAAAATCGAAGAGCATCCGCAGCGGCAGGCGCCATGTCTCAGCAGCAGCAGCAGACGGTAGCATCGATTGTCGGAGAACGCGGACCTCGTGACACCTGGCGACCTAGCAGTCACGGCGGCCACATGTTATTAGTGTATTACAATTAGTGTATGTATGTGTGTAATTATGTATTATATTTGTATATTTTATTTGTGTATTATATCAGTGTATTTTAATAGTGTATTTTATCAGCGTATTTTAATAGTGTATTTTATCAGCGTATTATATCAATGTATTTTATTAGTGTATTATATTAGTGTATTATATAAGTGTAATTTATTAGTATATTTTATTAGTACCTATATTATATTGCAAATGGCACTAAGGATTAACTGCTATTTGCTATAATGAACGATCGAAGAAGAAATGAAAGGAAATTGGAAGTCTGAAACGTTGCTCGAAAATTCAATACGGTAGTAGGCAGTGCATCGAAAACGATCTTTAGGTAAACAAATACATTTTATTCCTACACGTTATAACCAATAGTGCAACAAAATTGTTGTGAATTAATTTAACATATCGCAGAATAATAGCTGCTGTAGAAGATACAACAAAATCCATTGATAGACCAGAACTTATTTTGATAATAGAACCTATTTTCAACAGTTACGAATTAACACGTAACGTATATGTTTAAGGTTCGTCACGTATATGTTGTAGGTCAGCGAAGAGTTTTTTTAAATGAAACACATTTAAACTACTTTACGCAGGAAATTTAAGCAAATTTATGGAGTGTTATAAAAAACTATAATTGATAGAAAGATGTTTTAGAATGAGCATATCTAATGAATTAAAATAATGATGACGTAGACTCACTGAAGACTGTCTTAAGGAAATGACTCCAACGGAGTCTCTAACAGAAATTCGAGTGAAATGAATTTCTGACGTAACTTCCTTCAGCCATAATATAAAAAAAATAACAACCGATACTTATAATTATCGTTTAGCGTAGCAATAGTTTATTAATAAATGGATTGTAATATTCGAGCTGAAACCCTGAAAAATAATGAAGAGTTTCTCAAGCTGCGCTAGAATATTTTCATAAAAGACATTAAAGATAAAAACGTCCTGCGACAAGGCGTCTTGAGACAATATAAAAAAATAGAAATTTCTTCGTCTATAAAACGTCCTGAGACAATATAAAAAATAGAAATTTCTTCGTCTATAAAAACGTCCTGAGACAAGGCGAAGAAAAGTCTCATGTGCGTAAGAAGAGTTGACGAATGACGGTGATAAGCGCATCGTAAAAGCTAGCTACCGAGAAGAAGGCTCGTTGACATTCGTAATGAGCTCCACAGAGGAGCTTAAAGACGTTCTTAATGCGTGAGAAAAAGATGATATCATGCAGTAGTGCAAGCATGCACTGTAACGCTATGCTTATCCCTTATACTCTTGCTACGAGTGCATACGACGTTCTTAATGCGTGAGAAGAAGATGATATCATGCAGTGGAGCAAGCATGCACTGCAACACTATGCTTATCCCTTATACTCTAGCTACGAGTGCTTGCGGTGCAGGGTGTACAGGTGTGGGAAAGTTTGTCTCGACTGTCATCGTAAGAGTTAAAATCCTCGGCGCGGGAGCTGTGACCTTTTGAGTCTGTATTTGAATTTAGACGCACGGTATTCTTTTTAGCGCATTTTCTATTTTTTTTCAAAAAATGCACTATTGTGCTCGCCATGTCCGTCTTTCTGTCTGTCTGTCCGTCCGTCTGTCCGTCCGTGACCTCAAGTTTTCGTCGACGAGAAAATGCGCTTTCTGTCACTCACTGCAGTATAGTACTGAGTTATATTTTTTACCATTTTGGATTAAAACGATATTCATAAAAAATGTTGATTAGGTATTGGTCAACTGTGACAATTATGACAGACAGTAGGTAACTTGAATTAGGCGAATTAAATGAGGAAGTTGATCAATGTCGTATATAATAGCTGGGAACTTAATTTTCCTTATACGAATTTACTTGATGAAATGGAAAAAGATTGAGAAAAGTAATCAAAAAATTTCCTCTGAAAATGAACATTTTCCTCAATTTAATGCAATAAAGTGAAACATAACACTCATAAATAATTGTCCCGCATTTGCATGAATTTTCATTCAGAATTCCTGATCATACACTTGACATAGTAAGATAATTTTTTCCTAACGACCAGTTATATTGTTATAAGTTTTTCTTGAACATAAGCATTATGAACCTTGATTGTATTATACCACGTGTATTGCATGTACAATTACCTGGTAGTACACATACGAAATACGAACCTTACTTTGGAATAGCGTTGCGGCAGGTCTTAAATATTGAAGTTAGTAAAAATATTTGATTGGCAATGGTATTAATAAGAACACAACAAATAATAACATAACTAAACCAAACAAAACAAAATAACAAAACAGAACGAAACACAGCATAATTCAAAAAATCATAGCACAACATAACTCGATCTAGCAAAACACAACATAAAACAAAGCATAACACAGCACAACAAAGCATAGCACAACATAACATATCAACAGAGCATAACACAATGCGTAACAGGACACAACTAAGCAAGCCGTGATGATCACGATTCAAGTCACGCGCTCTAAGAACGGTCCGCGGTTTGAACATAGCGTTCATACCGCAGAAGGGTGAGCGGCTTCGAGTATTTCACGTGAAACTGGCACCATATCTAGTTATTATAAGCGTGGGAATTATGATCTTGACGTCGAAATGAACCGGTAATCAAAATAAACTGGAGAACGGCCGCTGTTTAAAATATGTTAACTAATTTCACGGAATCGCGCCGCAGAATTCGCATCGAAATGCTGGGGACCGTTAAGACGGTTCAAAAGTCGTTATAAAGCAAATGTGCCAATTTTGTTCCATGATGTAATGATGTACCTTGAAATGCTTTTAATTTAAAAATAGACATTAAATTATGCATGACGACTCATATATACAAATCAGAGAACAGTCCAAACAATCTTTATCATACGTCGAAATAATTCAAGTCTGACATCTTGAAGCAGACGAGAAGGTAAAGAGACAGATAATCGGACCAAATTGATTGACGAAATGAAATGACATCACGTTATCATTCATTTAGGTGCGAATAGCATTGACTTCACCGGTTCTACTCACGGTACTCTCGTTACCATTCATTTAGGTATGAATAGCATTGGCGGCGCCGATCCAAACTTATGGTATACCCTCGTTACCATTCATTTAGGTATGAATAGCATTGGCAGCGCCGATCCAAACTATACGGTACCCTCGTTACCATTCATTTAGGTACGAATAACATTGGCGGCGATGGTTCTACTCACGGTACCCTCCTTACCATTCATTTACAGTGGGGGGAAATAAATATTCGTACACTTGAAAAATCGTTTTAGGTACGAATATCATTGGCGGCGAAGGTTCTACTCACGGTACCCTCGTTACCATTCATTTAGGTACGAATAACATTGACTTCATCGGTTCTACTCACGGTACTCTCGTTACCATTCATTTTAGGTACGAATATCATTGGCGCCGGATAAAGTATCTACAGACCAAGTCCCTAAGTTTAAACTGGAGTGCAAGGCAGCATAAAATTGGAGCCCGAGGATATGCTGCCTGCCATTACGCCAGCCAGGCCCGGTACTCCGGAAATGCACGGTCACTACAGTGTTGCTCTCAGCAACAATTACCCACCGTGTAACGTGGCATGAGAGTCTTCTACTCATCTTCATTTAAAGACTAAATTTGAGATATTAAATTTTCATAGAGGTAACATAAAGAACGAGGCAATTTCGGAGCCGGAGTTATCTTATGGATTGTGCACATAATATTCTTTTCATCGAAGTGATGCTATAAGACACAAATAAATAAAATCGCATCACATAAGGAAACAGGGTTTCGTTAAATAAATGAAAAACATGGCAACAAAAAAGTGCACGAGATCATACGACAGTACAAGATAAATGAATTAAAGAAACAATGATAAAATAATGTTCGAATTAAATTTGAACTATCAAGCGATTTATTTATAATTAAAAATCAAATGCGAGTGATTATTTGCAATTGAATGGCCTAAGAGTCTGGCATTAACATTCATCGTGAATACAAAGACAATAAAAAATATTAGGTTTCCGTTTGCTTGCCAATCGAGCGAGAAATTTCCATCTATAGAGTTAAAATTACAACCATAATAAAATATTTAGCATAGATTTAGGTACCGGTTGTATTAATTTATTTTATTTCAAAGGCCAGGACCAGGATGGTCGAGAGCAAACGTCTCTCATGGCCTGGCTGCGGGCCAAGCAAGCACGCATGAGCTGCATGGGCTCCATGGACCGCCTCAGGCCGACCACACGGCAATTACAGTCTCCGGTGAATCACGGAGAGAATAGCGTGCCATACACTTGCATCAGTCTACCTGCACTCAAACCTTGTGAATTATAATAGAAAGACATAACCCAAAACTTGATAAAGTCAGGAAAGAGAAGTGGTCGTGTATAATTTGGAACTGAGATAGTAAAAAATGTTTGATACAGAGCGAGGTGTTCAGGTGAAGTAGATACGTCGTTCATATTCATTACTAAGGAAAATCGATAATGGAGTTAGGCTAGTTCCATGTCATACAATGCCAGGTAATGTGGCTGAAATTTCATGATCAAACGAAGTGTTAAAATAACATCAAATCGGCTAAAAGGAAAACGTAACGGAACTTAAAATTTTCATGAATCTAAAATAGTCGAGCTGAGTGCTGATTATCGGCGTCTAGCTGACACGACATAATCTTGAATATTTACGGTGTTCATGACAGCATTTCCTGCAGAACTCACAATTCGGGGTCTATTTTAGGCCCAACAAGTTCAGGTCTTTTATCGATCGTTCGACGCAATCGACGAAGGGGCGACGCAATCGACGAAGCGAGGGGAGCGGTCTTAGGAGCAGATGGACCCAAGTCGCCATCAGCATTGATCCCTGACACACGTGAGGTTTCATCTCAGTAAAACATTCCATATTGTTTTTCATCACAGCACGTTGACACGGCAGGCTTCAGCCGTATCCAATGGCAACAATTAGACTTGATTGTTGTTCAATGTTAATCATTCATAGTTTAGTGCGAACATTAGTTGTAGGTGTCTTCCTTCTGCAAGATACATGATACTTTCTAGTGGAGGTTACGTAGGTTACGATACATGATACTACCTTTTGCGTAGAACGTTTTAAAATTAATGGGAATAATTTATGCATGATAAGTGTATGACCCTAGTGTGGCTTACAAGTTATCGGTTAAGTGCTAAATAATTCCATAGAGGTGTGATGACTGCAAGTATGATCATCACCATGGAAAATTTTGAATTTCGTGACAAAAGCCAGTAATTGTCGGTTTCGATCATGCGAACACTTTTTCTTGACTTTGCAACAAGTGGATTAAATTTATTTGGAATAACAGGTAAGATAGACGGAAAAATAGAATTTTTTCCGTCTACCTCACATGCACCTCAAAAACATCTTAATGGAATAAGAATGAACCAATTATAGAAGTAGCATATCTTCTTCAGGTATCGAAAGTTAACAGAGCTTTTTGTTCATATTTTATTGACCTTACAAATTAGAGTCTTCAACCATAATTTTTTTCAGAACTATATATAAATACTTTCATTCCATCAGTGAGTAATAGCTTTGGTTACCAAAATTGATTCGTTGTTAAGGAAGAACGTACACAGCAAGCGCATATGTTTCTCGTGACCTGAACGTTGGAAGGGCGACGCACATAAATATTACCTAGGAAGTGCGTCGTACATTAATTCCCTAGCCTGAAGGAGAAATGAGATCCTCAGGACACGACGCAGAACCGAAATCAAACGTAATAAAAGCAAACGAGGAAACTTTTGAGCAGGCTTCTTTAATCCAAGATTACATTTAAAACGACTTTGGAGCGACAATATTGAAGATGGATTAGAGCGACATTATAAAAAACTTAGAAGCATCGATCAACACAAGTGACGAATTAATACATATAAAAAGAACTACCATGAAGAAGAAGAAGCATTTGAAATTAACAAAATGTTAAGAACTGCAACAAAGACAAAACAAAATCACTCAATGGCCCGTAAATGCATACAAATTATCGCGTTACTGTATTCACCATTTTAAGGACCAACAATATGTTTCTCATGTAGCAAGCATTTCGACGATGAAAATACAATCTCATATCTAGGCTCTTCACAGTTGTAACGCTAAATAACTCCATGATCGATCCACGACGGTTACTAGCTATATGCATTCACTGTGGTTCCAGAAGTCGATGGAAGATCGAAAGTTCAGGAATAGTGTGAAAGCCTTCGGAAATATCGATTCCTTCCCATGTCGTCCTCCTCCCGGCGGAAAAAGACAATCGAAAGCACTGCAGGGAACTGTTTGGCAAGGGGAACTATGGATGGGGTGGATGTTACCAGAGACTTGCCGCAAATAACGCGAGTGTCTCAGGACCTATTCACGGATCTCACCTGCTGTGCACTGTCAATAAATGGCAGTCACTGGACAGAAAAATGGATGGTTATAACAGAACATGTGGCATATGTAGCAACACGCGGATATATCATAAGGGGTTATATTGATCGCGGCATCAATGGTGCGAAGACGATGGGAGAGTTAACTAACCTAAACGCCTGCTTAACGATCTTTATTAATAAATATAAGTGGAGGTCTCTCATTAATTATACTTTATTGTATTACCGTATATATACATACACTGATTACACTTGAACTGGATGTCTAACTCTAAAACACAATAAGTGCAATATTTCTTTTCACAAAGATTCATCTCACTTGAATCAAGTCTAATTTGAATCACACACATTGGCGAAACTTGTTACAGTTAAATAGATTATATTCATTCAACATAAATTGCTCCATAACTTAGACGCAATATTTTTTAATATTTCAAAGAATGTGAGCAATCATGAAGCTAAACCAATCAACAGTGCCAATCATCGAGTTACTTGGCATGCACATTGCACAACAATAAAATTGAATTACTGATCCCAAGAAATAAAAACGAACGCGACTATCAAGTCAATATATCGAATGTATGTAAATGGTTTCGTAGGACAAGCAACTCAGAAGAAACATCGACTGACGAGTACACCCATGTTCAAAATTATAGTAAAATCATCGTTGGCCGATCGTCAGTTCGTCGGTGATCCGTCATCCACTTCAATTTATCCTCCGGGGGCGGGAATACGAAAAAATCCATCCGCAGTCCGCACGATTAAACGAAGCGCATCAACGAGTATAGACCTTTAATTGAGAGAGGGTCTCTGATGAAAGTATTTACCAGCGAGCCAATGATGCTTCACGTCGAGGATTACGAATTGCGACAAGGCAGTGATTGGACGAATAGGTCCGTAATTATGCAGTTCAAGCCCCAGGAATAAACAACCTCTAATTGCTCAAGTTAAAACTGCGTCAGAGAAAGGGAAAGCATTCGCGATGACTGGAGTGAAGTTTCATCATGCATTGTGAAATAAAATGTAGACGACACGGATCGACAGACTGACGGATCGACACGGATCGTAGTGCCTAGAACAATTAAATTAACAATTGAAACAATTGAGAGGTCATGCGAAATTAGACTCTCAAACCAGTCGCATTCAAGTGATATAATAAAATAATTCTCATCATAGATCACTTCCAGTTTTTAAAACCAATCAATTTCCTTATTTCTATTTATAATCTTTGTATTTCTATTATTTTTTTGAGATGGCAATCACAATGGCAATCAAAATCTTGTTACTCTCTAATGCCAAGGGATGAGAGACAAGACGTTCGTCTCAATGAATCCAGAGACGATTGAATAGTGCGAACAATCCTCTGGGTATGGAGACGATATTTGAGCGAATGACTTATTGACCTCGAGAAACTTGGTGATTAAAAGTCTTCGAAAGCTTTCTTTCTTCTGACAGCATCCAGCCCATCATTTTGTGATACACTTAACTACAATAATTAATCTTTTATTTATCAATCTTTCACCGGTCGAACTTTTCGAAACATCAATGTAATTATAAAATTAAATACACATTCTCGTTCATTTCAGTAATATAAGACTCATACTTAACACGTTTTATAAAACTAAATTTTGTTGTCGCAAATTTATTCGTAATAACAACCAAGCACAGAAGAATCTGCAATTTTAGTTTTCATTAACAATTATAACGAAAATTTCAAAAGAAATCTTGGACAGAGTATCCGTCAATCTCAAATCCGGCGTTGGAGACGAAGGATAGAATCTCCTTAACTGATCGAAGTGACGAAGACTTTCTCCCTTAGACCAAGGAGCCGAATTTGTTCTTTGTCTGGAGGCATCCATTGCTCGTAGCGCCGGTCGGACGAATAAGCAATTCTCAGTTCAATCTTCATTTCTGTTATTTCCTACGTCGACGTAAAATTGCGAATATATATTCAATGCGAATAGAACTAACACTAAACTTAATGGTCGAGGCCTTTAATAAATGTAAATTTAATAAAGGCTTCTAGGCCTTTAATAAATGTATAAGAAGAACAGTATACTAGATATTAGACTTGATTAACCAGGCGAACCAGGATACAAATTTCACTGCCTATACCAATGGCAATGGTAGGACATCAAATACGTACTCGAATTTCACTTACTGTTCCAGTCATTGTGTATTACTTTCCTAACTTTACCAATCACGTCACAATATAACGTACTCATTGCTCATGTCAAACAATTTTGAAGATTACCCTCTGTAAAGTCAGACCACATTAATAACGATCAAATCAAAGCTTTAACTGCCTTCAGCATATCATTCAGATCCCATAATAAGAGTCGTTTATACAGCAAAGATATGACGCCCCGCGGCACCCGTCCCCTGTGGGGCTTGTGACCGTGTGACCACACCCAGCCCACCTCATGGATCGATGGTTCAAATGGTAAACAAACTGCGATCCTAATATTGTTCCAGTGCATTGAAATACATATGTAATGAGATTCTGTACAACGAATTATTCTGGGCCTATACTTTCAAAATTCGATAAGTTAACGTAAGTACTTACGCTCTATTTTCTTGTCTACGATTGGTAGATTTTGCTTGAAAGGCCGTCAATGATTGGCTGATGAACTTACGATCTCTTAAGTTTTTTGAAAGTATAGGCCCTGGTCTCGTACTAGGACAGCTTCTATAGCTCTTTAACGACATATTTAAAGCATTTTTCTCATTTACGGAAAAAATGCACTATAGTGTTCGCCATGTCCGTCTGTCTGTCCGTCTGTCCGTCCGTCTGTCCGTGACCTCAAGTTTTCGTCGACGAGAAAATGCGCTCTCTGTCACTCACTGCAGTGAGTAGTGAGTACTGAGTTATATTTTTTGAAAGTATAGGCCCTGGTCTCATACTAGGACAGCTTCTACAGTATATAGCTCTGTAACGACGTATTTAAAGCACGGTCGTATTACAAAAATCAAGTCAAAATGCAAACTAGTGATGTATAGGTTGGAACTGAACGATTTTTCCTGGCATCCAAGGTAACTAATGAAGACTGTATAGTGTACACTACATGTATAGTCCACGAACTCAGCACAGGATTTCTACATGAATCCTGTGCTAACTAGCATGTTCAGAGAAGTATGCATACCTTCAGCAGCATGAGTGCATATACCGTTGTAATTTAATCAGAAATTTCTTAATCAGAAATTTCTTCTTTTCGAAGTTTTCACCTGCCACTCAATTGCACTGATCGGGATATGGCCATGCGAATTTTTTAGGTAAGAAACTCCAACGATGCAAGTTGAACAGTTTTGTTTGGATAATTCTGTTAACCGGAACAAATGGACCCGAAATTGAGCTTGAGGTGTGCGTTATTTGCAAGATATAACATTGACCTAACAGTACAAAATGCAGACGTGTGACTTCCCGTGTTTCTTATAAAGCAAATGATAACTCAAATAATTGATTTGAAAATATAAAATTGAATTATCACCAAGTTCAGAGGTTAATGTTGTTTTTAAGCTGAGACCTTATCGCTACAACGCATTTTCTAACCGAAGCCGAAATTTGCAGTTCTTGGAAATAAAAAGCCAACAGTCATTTTTAGCTCACGGCAAGAAGCGAGCCTGAAATTGGCATTCAGGAGCACATGCATGCCAAGCAGGATTGTCAAAAGGCTGCAAGAACAGTTTGCAAGCCTTCTAACTTTACATAAATTTACCAAGACTAAGCAAAACTATAGTGCCACTTCGCAACAGATTCGTTAATGTAGAATTTATTTGGGACTTTAAATATCGATTTGTACATTTACGAATTTATATTTGTAATTGAAAATCAGCTTCGGATAATTTCAAGATATTAATCACACAAATAGATAATGAATAGGCTGAGCGCTGGACGTCAAAAGGTATCTTCCTTTGAAGGGTAATAAAGAATTTCTTTATTAATGGCAAATATATTTTCGGCGAGTCCCAGCAATGATTTACGGCTAATTATTCCGGCATCTATTCAAAATTCACAGTCATGAAATCGAACAAGAATGGAAATGACAGCTTATCAATAGACCAAGCGGAAACGATACAATCAGAACTAAAATAAACGACGACTGGCTTAACACTATTACGCTGGGCAGGCGACATCTCCACTGTATTTTTCACAATAAAACGGACCAGACACTGCCAGTAAACTTACTTTTATGGGCGGGAGGCGGAGGCGAGTAACCCAATACTTTTTCCGCCAAGAAGCGACGGTAATCAAAGTTGGGAGAAGAAACATTCGAGTTTTTACCCGAGGTTTCAGTTTCATTTGAAAGTAAACGACTTCCAGGAATGGGTGAAGGAGTCTTGGAGTTATCAGCGACTTTCCTTATCTCACATATAGGATAATCCGAGTTATCATTCTTGCTGGAATTTGGGAATCTGTGCATTCGGTCCCGGAGCTGCAAGCTTGAAGATCGCAGTACTTTGCTGACGACTCCTCCTGTACCTTTGATGGCAATCAGCTGATCACCTTCTGATTCGCTGGTCGTCTTCTGATCCGTTTCTGTATCGCGAATACGAGGAATACTAGGATTAGAATATACAAAACCAGGGCTTAATTGACAATCCATTGTAGACGTTGTAGTGATTGGTGCTCGATTGAGTGTTGATTTATCGGCCGAAAATTTGCAGCTTGGCACAGGAGAAAACTCAACAGTTGGCAGTTTCGGAGTAGAGCTATGACTTGTATCACTGAGTTTTCGAAGTTCGGAGCAATCGCGTAGATGCGATTTATTTCGTCTGTCCAATGAATATGTCATCAGGGAACTACCGTCATCTCCATTAGAGAATTTAATTTTCAGCTTTGTCAGTTTCCTCAGCAAAGATGGATGCTTCAAATCACCGTTGTGATGATCGGGAGAAATAATATCCTCGTTTACAGGATTATTTCTATGGCATCCAGGATTTTCATGTAAACTTAAAGCTTCACAAGTTGGATGCCGAGGCTTCTTCTTCTTCCTGACGATAAAGTTCGGTGTTGACGAACACTTTTTCTGGCGAGCTTCAATATCTGTAAAGCTGTCGATCTCCACAGAACCATTCCCGCGTGCGCTAGCCTGATGATCCTCTGCACCAACATCGGAATAAAGCAACAGCTTTCGGCTCTCAGCAAAGCGTGGAACTTCTTGGCAATCGTCAAGACGGACGTCGTTGCACGAAGATCCAGCATTGCTACAAAGACCAGAGTCAGGGTAGCAGTTTGGGTACAAATTTCCTGGATCAAGAGCCACCTTCGTGTGAACGACACCGCCGACCAAGCAGGAAACTTCAGTATTTACTCGTTTTCTTGGGCTCGTGCAGTATACCGGAGTAGAAATTTGAGGAGGGATCTCGCGTCGAGGAATTTGAGTCAAGGATTTTTCGAGCTTTTTGGCGAGCTCTCTAACTGAACTTCGACTCTCGACTTCACGCGAAAAATTAATTAAATCGAGTTCACAATCTTCAGAGTAATTTTCAACAACTTTTATATCTCCGGCATCACGTTGATTTTTTATCCCGCTCGTCGACAATTTACCGGACGAAAGCGCCAAGTTACTCACAGATTTTGATCTCCGGGACTGCCGAGAGAGACTGATATTTTTACCATAGACCGAATGATCCCTCACGGAATTTTCTCCAGGGCATAACAAAGGCTCCCTGAGCGCATTATTCCGGTCAGCTTCCAAGGTCTTGTCCGTAAATTCGAGTCTTGTGGAGAAGGAGCTTCTTCGATGATCCTTCTCGGACTCCTTCACCTCAGGAGGATCGACATTGGTATATTGAGCGAAAGATTTAGTCTTGTCGTCGCTCAGGCTCGTGAGATTTTCAGTTATGGATTTCGAAGTTTTTAGTTGAGTGGAAGTCACCGAAGTTTTGTGTGATCTCAGCGAGAGGCTGCTGGTGGATCGCGTAGGATCGCTGCTGCCTACCACGAGTTCTTTGAGCTTGCGGGTCAGCAGTAGACCGCTGTTACAAATCATCTTTAATAAGTTCTGAAATGCTATTAAGGAAATCGAAGAAATGATCACGGTAACGTGCGTTCCCCATTTAGTGAGGATTAGGGACAAGAAAACCGACTTTCTCTATTGCCGTCTTCCGACTGCATTTCAAAAATTTCAAATTAATGACATATTTTTACGCAAAGGTCAGCTTAAACTTCCAGTGTTAACATGTCAACGATTGCACTAGAAAACCATCGCTGCATTATTTTAAAAACACTTTGAACGTTTTTAATTCATATCCACTAGCACAAGTCCTATATTACACATTTAAGATTATACGTATTTTTATGAATTTGACTTTAATTAGATCAGAACTCGCCGATGCACTTACGATCGCCTAGTTGAATTTAATATAAGCGTTTATGTTAAATTTTAAGGCCTTCAATAGACTCAATTGGCGTCACAATGTTCAGGGGACCAACTACAATTTCCCATCACGTTCACCACAGAGTAATGGTAAATTCCATCGGTTATTTAACCATAGAAAGCATTCAAAAGTCGTTAATTATTAAATAAAATCAAAAGATTCCAGTAAAAATGATAATTTGTGCTAGAATTTAAATGGAAGTATTCCGATGATCCTTGAATAAAAGGAGTTGAAAAGTCACACAACTATCAACACTATATTATTATAAAATGTTTTATAATACTCATAAAATTTTCTTCCTCATACAACATTACAATTTACTCCCGTTGGACGCGTTACGAAAATAATTATTTTAATTAGTTCAAAGAAACTTGTATTTTACCGATAAATAACTCCATTATACGGGATCATTGAAAAGATCACAGACTTAGGAGCGTCGCACACGCACACCCACCAACGCCTAGACGCACACTGAGCCACGGTGGAGGTGTAGACTGTAGAGGGTCGCGAACGATCAGTCGTAATGACCTCAAATGAGGCTACAAACCGAGGGTATGTGCCTGCGCTAAAGTTCTTTAATTACTTTACGTTCCCATTTTTGGTGTCATTGTCCAATTTTGCAGAGAAGTGTTTAAAATTACTAAAATCGTTGAAATTTACTTATAAAAAGTGCATTTTTAAACTGGATTGCATCGCTTTCATTGCAGTGTGATGAAAAATTTGACACATCTACGCAATAACGCTTTTCAAAAGTTCTAAGCAATTGTTCAATAAATTTGACTTGCTTACAATTTACCACAAGCTTGAAATTTTTGCGACCAAAATCCAAGAAGGGTATAACAATTGCAACAAAAATGTACAGTCTAATAATAATATAATACATTTCAATTATACATTGTAAAATAATATCAAACGAACGCGAAATAGCGGTTACAGATTCTATAGACATTTCTACATCGTATTTTCAAAATTAATTATTTGAAAATTGGAAGGCTTTTCCTACACATAAATGAAAATAAATAAAAGAATAGACGATGAAATTTCAAAGAAAACACATATAATCATACAGAAAGACCTAACAGGCATTCATTCAGACATGTTAGACAGCCAAGTGAACCATTCAAGCCAGTCGCGCTCAGCCCTTGTAGAAAAAATGAACAAATGAAAACCCGCATATGCATATGGAAGCTGGAACAGAACAACGACGCTACACTTGTATCTTAAAACAGTAATTTTTTTTAATAATGTGTGATTTAATACAGTTATTTGCTAATACACAAGAACTAATCACATAAGAAAAGAATACTAATGCAGTTAGCGACTGTTGAGCTTACAAGGTAACAATCGTAGGGTCCGAAACTCGTCGTGTTGCAATCGAAACTTCATCAGTTACCCCTATAAATTATTTTTCTACGGTGCAACCAAAGAAAATGTTACAATTTAAGACACACTCTTTTATTATATGTTAAGCTCATGGCGGGGCTCACAGAAAATAATAATAATGGTAACGCTGTATAAAAAATGTATAATTGGAAAAATTAGGGTGAAAAACTGGGAAGACAACTCTGTTCAGTGAGAACTTTATTGAAAAAAAATACTTGAAAATAAACGTACATAAGTTTCTTTTAAAAATAACATTCAAAAGAAGCTCAAATTACTTTATTATAAATTACAATTAGAATAATGGTGACCAGTAATGACTTCTACGCAACATCTCAATTTATAGTAAATCATACTGTACAAGATATTTTCTTTCCTTCCACGCCCATACATAGAAGTTCGATCATTCCTCTGACGCGTCTCGCTTCCCGGCCGGTAGAAACCGTGAACTTTTTCAACGATTTTTCTTCCGGATCCCTTTTACGCTCTTAAAATTTTATAATTATACTAGGAAACGTACGCCAAATTGAAAGAAACAGCAAGCAAATATTTGATAAGAAAAGTTATTGTTTCAACAGTAACATTGCTAGACGTTAAATAATATGTCACTGAGACGGACGGCTGCTGGTATCTCCAGAACGAGATGCTCAAAACTAACTATATGCGATATCGTAAATTCTTCAGCCAGTTGCGGTCTTTGCTTCCATGCTTTCCTGTCAACCACTAGCGTGGTTAGACTGCAACCATAGACGAACTTACGTGCGAACTTACGTGTCATAGGTTACGTGTCGACGAACTTACGTGTCTAACCACAAGCGTGGTTAGACTGCAACCATAGACGAACTTACGCACACCGTAACTATGTTCAATAATGATGTATCCGCTAAATTACTTCTCATTAACATTACGATGGAAGCTGGCATAAAACATTACAATTTATACAACATTTATTCTTAACAGTTATCTCTATACATGGACCTTCACCTTACCTACAGAAGGCGATCTCGAAAATGTATAGACAGAGAATAAAAGCTATGAAATGGCAGAAATTTACAATTAAAAACTCGCCA
Organism: Hyalella azteca; assembly: GCF_000764305.2. NCBI lineage: Eukaryota > Metazoa > Arthropoda > Malacostraca > Amphipoda > Hyalellidae > Hyalella > Hyalella azteca. The sequence continues at coordinate 19,152 of NW_025938034.1, read as the reverse complement.
GGAAGAAGTTAAATAACAAATAAAATGTATAAGATGTACACAAACGAACTATAATATACTTTGCATAGGTGCAGAGCTAATAGGCATTTAAACCGCAGTGACGCACGTTGAGATTTTACGCCTTGTGTTAAATTTATGAAATTCGAGAGCTGTCAGAAATTATGATTATGAAATCATTCTGTTAGAGTTAGACTTTATAATAAATAGACAAGGCTCTACCCTAAATATACAAATAAATAGACAGTGAACAAATTGATCGTAACCTTCTCTCGAAATAATTGATAAACTTCAGCTGCACCGAATAGCTCGAAGACAATAAATGGCGTAAAAATATCAAAATAATAATATTCAACAAATTTCCGCTTTAGTTATTCGCAAGCATCGACAATGTATTAGAACAGCGTAGAAAATAAATTTTTATTGACTTACGACAGGTCACAGCGATAGATTGGAAATATTCAACAAAATTTATAGCATAAATTTGAGACTCGCATTTATCGCTTGTGAATGCAAATGAATATTTTAAGAGCGAACAATTCGAGGCCACTTCAACTTTTCTGGGTCATTACAGGTAAATATTACATCCCCTTATTATTACATATTACAATAATAAACACTATTATTGCATTTACTGTGTCTTGGAGTAGGTCAGCGTCTTGGAGTTTGCCAGCAAATTCAGAGAACGGGATATTTTCAAAGAAGAACTGAGTCGTTAAGTAACCGTTATTACCAGCTCAATAAACGTTATATTGCATAATATTGATCCTAGGCATGGGTTTAGCGCCATGAATTTCTATTTATTATACCAAAATTAATATCAAAATTAACCTTTTCGGGTTAACGAATTGGCTTGTTGGTTTTCATCGGTGTAAAAAACGCGTTCACGTTCAGTTGAGATCGTAATAAAAATTAAGTTGATGTTTGCAAAGTTTGCGAGGTTACCAAGGTTCTAAGGGATGACTGTATCATTATGTTGAGAAGGACATCCTCATATAAATTGTGAAAAAAGAGTATGTAGAATTCATTTTTGTACAGCCGAGTTTACGTCTAGAACATTTAAGACCGATATATAGTGGTATTGTAATAATATACTGCACAGTTAGACGAATTTTGTCTTGTGTGCTCATTTTAATGACATGAGTAAGTTTAACTCAGGGATTCACAGGGTGACATCCAATACTTCCACAGCATTATGCGCGGATATAAGGCTAATAATCATACCATCAGTACCATTTGCAGATCTAATAATTATCATGCCATATTGGTTGCTGAAAGTTACTCCTAACATCGTCAAAAGTAGATCCGCTCATTCATTTGCCTTATGCGCAGGCATAACAATGATGATCAAATCATCATAACCATTTACTGATATGATTATCAGCCTATATTGGGTTCTACTAGTTTATTATCGGCATCGTCAGTAAGTAGGTCCGCTAGAGGCGCGCAGCCACAAAAAAAAATAGATACACCGATTCGCCAGCGCGAAGATTGTGGAGCACTGGAGCAACGCCGGCAACGATGTGTCGACCTTTACAAGACTGACCGCTGAACGCCGCTAGGAAAAACTGAACTACCTTCAGTGAAGTGAAACTAAAGGCTCGATCCTGACACAAAACACGGCAAAGACCAAAGGCTTGATCGCTGACACAAAACATAGAATGGACGAATGAAACTAAAGGCTCGATCGCTGACACAAAACACGACATAGACCAAAGACTTGATCAGTGACACAAAACACGGCATAGACCAAAGGCTCGATCGCTGACACAAAACACGGCATGGACGAACTGAAACTAAAGGCTTGATCACTGACACAAAACACGGCATGGACGAACTGAAACTAAAGGCTTGATCACTGACACAAATCACGGCATGGACGAATGAAACCAAAGGCTCGAACACTGACACGGCACGGACGAAGTGAAACCAAAGGCTCGATCGCTGACACAAAACACGGCACGGACGAAGTGAAACCAAAGGCTCGATCGCTGACACAAAACATAGCATAGACGAATGAAACTATAGGCTCGATCACTGACACAAAACACAGAATGGACGAATGAAACTAAAGGCTCGATCCTGACACAAAACACGGCATGGACGAACTGAAACTAAAGGCTTGATCACTGACACAAAACACGGCATGGACGAATGAAACCAAAGGCTGGATCGCTGACACAAAACACGGCATGGACGAATGAAACCAAAGGCTGAATCGCTGACACAAAACACGGCATGGACGAACTGAAACCAAAGGCTCGCTCGCTGACACAAAACACGGCATGGACGAATGAAAGCAAAGGCTCGCTCGCTGACACAAAACACGGCATGGACGAATGAAACCAAAGGCTCGCTCGCTGACACAAAACACGGCATGGACGAATGAAACCAAGACTCGATCGCTGACACAAAACACGGCATGGACGAATGAAACCAAAGGCTCGCTCGCTGACACAAAACATGGCATGGACGAATGAAACCAAGGCTCGATCGCTGACACAAAACACCGCATGGACGAATGAAACCAAGGCTCGATCGCTGACACAAAACAAGCAATCATTAGATCAGGTATTCAACAGCTGTCGTCAGTGGTGAACGTGTTGAGTCTATTGGACCTGTTAGGACACTTTGCGGTTCATTTCAAGGGCGTCATGAAACTTATGATTGCATGTACCAATCAATGACTAATTACACTGTCAGGTCGAAATCGTACACTAAGAATATTGGATGGGATGTATTGTTTAAATTCTTACCATTCTTACCCACAGCAGAAGAGCGGACGTTGCACTGATATGCTCTTTTACCGACCAAAACTGGGTCAGGATCACCAGCACCAGGACAAAAAGTACATCGCTATTTGGACAATGTCCTCTTCGTTACTTTGAGTGCAGCAAGAATTCGAGTAACTCATGATAATAGTATTTGCTCATTCAATCTACTTTTCAAGGAGCTTGTTTAAATAAACCTTGAGTGTCTGTCGCAGACCAGAGGCTGACAGCTACGTTGTAGGAAATATATTAGCCTAAACGCATGATATATTAGGGTTAGGCTGAATAGATAATAAATAGTGTTCAACTTTGATGTATAATCAATAACGTTTGACATTGATATTCGATAAATAAAGGTTGGCTGCAGACAGTTTATCAATTTTTTCACAGGCCTGTTGAACAGGCTATACCAAAGCGGTAATAACTACTTTAAATTGAAATTTGTATTGACGAAAACAATATATTTGTCGTCGTTTTTACATACAGCAGATTATATGCCGAATAAACTATGCATGTTGATATTTAATGTATATAATTCGATCAGTCGTATAGAGCAACAAGATGATAGGAAGACAGAATTCAACATGGTACATTTCTATCATAATTTGAACGATTAATTACTATACGTGCTAACCTACATAGCAAATACGGTCGTTATAAATCTTAGCACACAACTCTTATGCGATGCTAATATTTCATAACAATTTTTCAAAGAACAGTGTTGTGAATATTTTGAAGAAAATAATGGTAAACCCTCAATTACATCAGGAAAATAATTCTTGCTCACTTCACAGCCTTAAATCACTACAGTTTGTTCACAAATTTAATCTAAAGATACATTGCCTATATACAAAGTAAGCCTAACTTCTGAGCATAACTACTACATAAGATCACACTCAGGGAAATTTATTGATCATGTCCAAATAATGATTCACTTTCTGACGTAGCACTGATGCGCCATTCTTTCTGGGCCAAACTTGTTCAGGATGACCCATACAAGCACCGATGTACTCTTTTTTCTGGGTCAAACTGCATCAGGATGACCCACTGGGGAGGCAAAAAGTGCACTCATACAGGCACCAATGTGCTCTTTTTTTCTGGGTCAAACTGGTTCAGGATGACCCATACAAGCACCGATGTGCTCTTTTTTCTGGGCCAAACTGGATCAAGATAACCCACTAGCTGAGGAGACAAAAAGAGCACCCATACAGGCACCAATGTGCTCTTTTTTTCTGGGCCAAACTGGATCAGGATGGCCCATACAGGCACTGATGTGCTCTTTTTTCTGGGTCAAACTGGTTCAGGATGACCCACTGGGGAGACAAAAAGTGCATCACTATTTGGACAAAAAGTCTCATTTCTCTGAGTGTTGCAGGGAGGGTCACTGGATGGAGTTCTGTTGGATGATCCAGGCGAGCACGTCGGGGGGCGGCGCCCCGACCAACTGGCTGGGGCCCGTGACCTCATCGCACACATACGCACCTGCACGACCAAACAAAATACATGGCATTAATATTATGTGTTATTTCACACTTATGTTACATGTCATACATTGCAAGAAACACAAGAGGATATTAATATTATGTGACTTTACACTTATTATGTTACATATCATACATCGCAAGAAACACAATATGATATTAATATTATGTGACTTGCTATGACATTTTGTCGCTGTATAGTGATATAGATATCATATTCGGCTGCTATATCGATGGTCGTCAGAGAAGACAATGCTGTCGTTCATTCTCGGTATATTGCTCCTATCGAGCGTTACTTATTAACTTAAGTTCTGCTATTTTTACTTATCGCTACTTTAAGTAGTTATTAAAGGAAAAATCTTCATTTTGAGAGTTTTACACTAGGGTTACCATGTAATTTCTCTTCATTTTCACGGTAGTCTCTGAAGATCATATTCAGATTAGATCATCTTTAGATAACATTTAGATTAAGTTATTATGTATTGGTACTCCTACAAACTATATGCTCTTTCAGCGTCAAAATGTTAAACTAGATTCAGAAAAATTACAAAAGAAGATCCAAATTTGCCGTCGGACAAATTCCGTTGCGGTTTTTTATTTATATCCATTTGACATAAAACAATTCCACAAAGTTATGTTGTTATGTTGATGCACCTACACCCTGGCGTCAAATTATTCTGCTCCAGCCTGACCTATTGCGAATAATTAAAGGAAAGTCTCAACCGCTTCATGAAGACATAAGTCAACACGGGCCGTCGGCTGGTCAGTGGACACCCGCAACACGCACACCGCAAGCGCGCCTCAAGCAGCAGCATAACTGTACTGTGCGCGGCGCCTGGTCGCGCTAGCTTTCTTCTGACATGCCGACACTGCGCNCATGACAACCAGCAGTGGCTGCCATGACAAGCAGCACATGACAACCAGCAGTGGCTGCCATGACAACCAGCAGAGACTGCCATGACAACCAGCAGTGGCTGCCATGACAAGCAGCACATGACAACCAGCAGTGGCTGCCATGACAACCAGCAGAGACTGCCATGACAACCAGCAGTGGCTGCCATGACAAGCAGCACATGACAACCAGCAGTGGCTGTCATGACAAGCAGCACATGACAAGCAGCAGTGGCTGTCATGACAAGCAACACATGACAACCAGCAGTGACTGCAATGACAATCAGCAGTGGCCGCCATGACAACCAGCAGTGGCCGCCACGACAACAAGTAGCAGTAGTAATTCAAGCACAGTTTTGTCAAACATGACCAATTAAAGCACCGAACTTTTAGCCACCTCGATCATGATTACACGTAACCTCTAGTCACGCATTCCTAGTTCAATTTACAAAGCCTTCAGCAACAATACGCTGTTACATCCTCCATAACAACTCTGAAGAACTGAACTCACGAAAACCCTGTATCTTATTTACTTTATAATTTCCTGTTTTTAAGTGGATTATCTTCATCTAAAGAACCTATCAATAAAGTGAAGTATAAATGTCCTGCTCTTGTGCTTTTTCATTCAGGAACATCGCTTCAAAGAAGCAATTTTTTAATTTGATAAAAGACTGAACTCGAGTGTCATATTTTGCACGTACGTACAATAAATGTACGTGCAAACGCTGTAAAGCTCTAGCAGAAAGCTGCATGCTGGAAGACATGAGCACTGAGCAGTGCCGTCATAAAGATTATATACAGGGGGAACTCCGTTAGACGGCAGACAAGTGAGACTGACTGACCATCACGTCAACGATAGAACGCTGCGAAAACAAGAGAGAGTTTTAATGGTTAATATAATGGAATATAATGCCGGGAGACTTAGTTCGCATCAAGATCGTAACTAATAAACTAATGAAAGTTACAAGCAGAACAACCATTAACCAGTAAATTAGCTACCAAACGTACATGAAATCAACAACTGATTCGTGTGATGCGTTCTTAAGTACGACACTCTATGAAAAAAATGTCGATATAGCTTTTAATAACTGGAGCGTAAAATACTATCAGCGGCCATGAAAAGATTGATGATAATGGAGAAGAAGCGGTCAAAACTAAACGTTCACCAGGCCTTATGTTGTTGTAGCAGCCGGGCAGCTTCTTGAGGTATCTCACTTACGCGAGTGATGAACGATCTGCTATCATCACAAGCTCTGCCTAATTGCTGCCAAGATTTCGACTATACAAAACTGAGGAACGGAGATGCCTAAGATAGTAACGAAGATACCTGGGCCCATACTTTCAAAAAAAGTTAAGAGATCGTAAGTTCATCAGCCAATCATTGACGGCCTTTCAAGCAATATCCACCAATCATAGACATGAAAATAGAGCGTAAGTACTTACGTTTATATACTTAGCGAATTTTGAAAGTATGGCTCCGGAGCGCTAGATAATGTCAGTCGTAAACAGTATGCCTACGTCTTAGCGCAATCAGGATCAACAACCACCAAAAAAATAGATCAATAATCACTGCAGTGAGTGACAGAGAGCGCATTTTCTCGTGCCTAAATCAGTTTTCATGAATGGAAGATTCAGCAAGCATCTAAATCGACGAAAACGTGAAATCACGGACGGACGGACGGACATGACGAGCACAAAGCGCCTTTTTCCCCATAAATGAGAAAATGCGCTATAAAAACACAATACGTACAGGCAATAGTATAGATAATGAAACATTAAGCAAGTTAAAATCGCTTAATGACAAGCTAATCAATTCACCAAAACCTACCGCTTCCATAAATAAGTCCTTGTTCAAAATGTATATAGTTTCATTCACGAGGGACGTTGTGCAGCATAGCTGGCAACGTAGATGTTTTTTCTGATGCCAGACTGCCAATCATTGAAGAACGTATATTATAGGCCAATATTTGGCGAGCTAAATAAGCATGCTGAATCACTAGTTTTTATGTGCGAGCCTAAGCTCTGTCAATAGAAACTCAGCTTTAAGGCAGATGCAGTTCGCTAAAATACGCTCCGTCATTATAGAAGCTGTACAATTGTGAACTCGAACGTGTAAAATTGTTGAGAATTACATTTTACAAGGTCGCTTAAAATATTACAGAAGTTGTCAGGAAAATTTAATCATTTAAACGAAATTGTTTAAAGATAAAAAATCAAGCGCTGTGAACCTTTAAACTGACAAAAGTAGGCATCAAGTGGTCAGAAAATAGAGCAAAGAAGGGTCGGTAAAATGTTTAAAGTATTTGCTGGGAATTCTAAAGGAACACGAACTTGAATCAATCTTCACAGCATAAATTCGAGTGTGAAAATTCGATGTAAACGTCGAGGAGAGAAATAGCATTGAACCTCGTTAAGTTAATAACAAGAGAAGCATCAAGTGACCAGAAAATCAGCGGCTGTGAAGTGAGTCAATCATCCGCTATCTCCTAAACATTCGATTTATAACGTCGATCTTCCATTCTTTTCGAAAAATTCTACAGAAAAACGAACCTGAAGCCATACCATCATATATAGAGAGAACATCCATCATATATGTAGAGAGAGAGAGGCAGTGACAAACCATCATATAGAGGGAGACATACCATCATATAGAGGGAGACATACCATCATATAGAGGGAGACGTACCATCATATGGAGTGTGAGAACATATGTTAGCGAAAAGACAGCCGAGGTTTAAGCGCAAAATAGCAAAGTCAACCTTGACACTTCGGCTCGCTTGGTCAACTCTAGAGGCTCCTGTAGGATCAACCTAACTCAAGGACTCCGCTGCATCACAGCTGACCGCGAGTTACGCAACGCATCTTACTCACTGCCTCTACTAATGATCCTTGCCTATAACAAATAATTGCTACAGAGTGAAGGGGAGTCGTGAATTTATTCGCCCTTTTCTGATCATGTGAAGCAGATTTGTTTTTAAAAGAGAAATGCTCCCGAAATAAATAAAGTAAACCAAGTAATGTTTGCTCATTTCATTTTAGCCATTTACTTTTTTTGAACATGACTTTAAAAGACAATGCTGATTTTTCTACTGCCATTCATGCAGGCAAGGAAAGGAAAATGCAGTGTCAAAACAAGTGACCCCGGTGCAATGTTCCGATCAATACAATCACATATGCAAGTAAGTCAGCATGAATAATCAGCAGCTTGATTTGTGGTCGACAGTGGATAGATATAATCTTGATCTGACATCACTCAAGCTCGATTATATTATTTTTCGCATAATGAACACTTTTTCATGCATTAAAAATAAATATGAAATATATTCCGAAACGGACAGCAATTCTGACACATGCACGGCCCGCATTGACCATTAATCAACTTCAAAGGGATAGAAACAATTCTATTTATTAGCATTGTTTTTAGAATAACAAGATGAGCATTGTTTTTAGAATAAAAATAAATTGTTTAGAATAAATTGTTTTTAGAATAAAAACAATTTTTTAACTCCGAAAACTCTTTTCATAACTCCGAAATCACTTTTTACGAATCTGATGATTGATTATGAACAATGAATTGACCCATTTCCCTGAACGCATTAAGAGAAACGTTCACTACAACACAAATCCGCACCGTTCTAGATAGGAAGTTGAGGGTAATGAACTCAAGCGCACACACAGTAACGTGTCAATTGAGAGGTAGTGGCACGCTAGGTAACCGCTCGTTTCCTTAACCTTTAAGACTTCTTCGTGGCCCGACCCCTCAGAGGTTATGCGCTACAAGATTCCGTTATTCGTGAGCTGTACGTCGGTGCGTAGAAAAATTTATGACTGCAATATCCAATCCAAAAGCAATCCAATATGCAATCCATCCAATAATAAATGCAAATGCGTTTTTCTGGTATCATTCATTTTTCTGAATTGTGAATTTGGAGGAGGAAATATGGAACTTAATGTAACACATTATAGAATGTAAAAACATTAAAAATTGGAGAAGATAATTACCTTGCCGGTGGCTTCAAGGGCCTTTGCACCGAAATAAATACAGCTTGAACCAAGTCAAATTAAGGTAAGAAATTCATTATAAAAAAATGTGCATTTAAGTCTCAAACGCAAATGTAAAAATAATTAATAGTATTTTGCGCCAAAGACTTTCTCACAATAAATCATTTTTTCTTTTTCCTTACTGTGAGTTTCTCAGAGGTGGCCATTTCCTGCTCTATTTCCACATTTCCTGTTCTAATCACAGTCAGCGTGAGAAATGTGCTCGATAGCGTCTAAAGATCTCGATAGCGTCTAAATAAGGACCTAAACTTGTTTAAATCATTATTCCCCGATTTTGAAAATTACCTGCAGCAAAATTAATTGATAACACCGAGTGAATTTAAAATTGTTTACTCGGTCAGTGCAGGGAAAAGCTGACCACATTCTTCCCGAAAAATTCTAATGTACAAAACTTCACCGCAATTATTGCGCTCACAATAAAGCAAAGGCACACAGCATATGCGCACGAATTGGGTTCCGAGCGGAAAGTATCCTGGCGCCGCGCAATCAAAAATAGTTACAAGTTTGTTACTCCATCAGCAAATCACTGCTGGTTTCTCAAGCTAAAATCACCAACCATAGAAGAGAAATCGGCCGTTTCGTATACATAAGCCGCTACGCGAACTTGGGTCGCTACGTGTAATTAAGCAAGTTTTGACAGTACGGCGAATCGACAAATGAAGCAAACGCCTTCAACAGGTGCACGGCAACGAATTTAGCATTGCGCTGTAGGTGCAAAAATTGGGCCATTGCCAGGCCAAGCTAGTGAGGGCAAGTGGGTTGCTCCATGCAAACCTACGCTGTGCGTAACAAGATTGTGGCTGAGAAAACAAGGTCAATGAGAAGAGCATTTACGGCGGTGCATGGCTACAGCCATGATAATCAGGGGCGCGATCAACAGTTGATGGTTCTGATTAGCGCAGCGCTTAAATTTGATGCCAGCTATTTATATGCAGTTGTAACCATACAAGAAAAAGTCATCAGTTTAGTCATCAGTTCATCATTCATCAGTTCATCAAGTCATCAGTTTTAACAGTTTAGATCAATTCTTCGATTGATATTAAGACTAGTCATAAGAAATATCGTAACGATTATTCAATATAAGATTAGATGTACAAGACGCTGGAGTAAAGGGTGATGAATTTTATGATTTGAGAACAAATACAAAAACGGGGTAGTTAATACACTTATTCGTTAAATAGTATTCGTGAAATAATATCAATTAATGCTTACTGCACGTAGACGAGATCACAAATGTCATAATAAATTACTTTCAAACGAAGCAAATGATTTTAAGTATACACTATTTAATTTAGATAACTTTAGATAATTATCATTTTCTTGTGATAGACGAATAACGTGAAACTTTACTCGCTCACTGTACACCATTTTCCTGAAACTGTACTTACTTACCCTGGTATTTAGCCAGCAAATTGGAAACCTTGACCATTATTCAATGCAGCCTAGGTGAATAATTACTCATATCCCTCAAATGTAAAGTTACCTTGGCAAGAATAATGAACAGCAAGATTACAGTATGAGAACACACGGTTGCAACGACAGAGTGATGATGTCGAAGTCGACAACGGAAAAGGATTTAGGAGTTAACATCGACAATGAGTTGAAATTTTCTAAGCATATTGAAGGTCAAGTTAATAAAGCCAATAAACGACTTGGACTGTATTAATAGCGAGTTAGATGAACCTCATTGCCGCCAGTTTGCGTCCTAAGGACGAAAACAAAAAAAAATATAACTCAGTACTCACTGCAGTGAGTAACAGAGAGCGCATTTTCTCGTCGACGAAAACGTGAAGTCACGGACGGACAGACAGACGGACGGACATGACGAGCACAATAGCGCATTTTTTCCATTAATGAAAAAATGCGCTAAAAACGAGGACTAGCGCCATCATCAGTACAAAATATTTTTATATAGAAGTACAATCAGTAAATATATAGGGTTTTATGTTCCTTCGTCATTTTATTCGACTTAGATTTTGATCTCTTTTGTGCATGTTAAGATTTTTGAACTGATAATAAATCTGGTCTCCAAAACTTTTTTAATAGAGATATATTAAATCTACTTGGCGTTTTCTTTGCTTCTGAATTCTTAGCGAAAGTAAATGATGTATAAACCTTCATTTCATGCCTTTCACATATTGTAATTGCGTAAATTTGAATTTCGTCCAGACAACAAAAATAAAATGAACGTTATTTTTCAATTTCTAATATTCGACAGTGATAACTATCGTTGAGATTCGAGCGAAAAATAAGAAGTGTTGATTTATCAAAGTAAAACAGGATAAAATACGCCTCTCGTTGATATGTTAGAAAGTTGTTCAACAGCCCGCAGAAACTCTTGCTTTAAAGGATAGGCTGCATGCAAGCCGAGTAATATAGGGCAATATACTTGTCTCGTTGATATGATGACTTATAAAAGTAATATAGGGTAATATACTTCTCTCGTTGATATGATGACTTATAAAAGTAATATAGGGTAATATACTTCTCTCGTTGATATGTTAGAAAGTTGTTCAACAGCCCGCAGAAACTCTTGCTATAAGGATAGGCTGCATGCAAGCCGACTGATTGCGAACGCCGCCCAGCGATCGGTCAGTCACATGAGCGACAATAGTTACGGTCGCTCACCGACTCATGCGTGCAAACAGCGCTATAAACAAGCTCGTCATTCTCCTTTTCTGATAAACTTGAATGCAAAGAAGCTGTTAATTGAGACAATGCACTCGATACGACTCGTTCATGGACTTGTTTAATCTCATTTACTTGAGAAGCGGTCGACAATGATCGGTTTAAGCGCTTTAAAGGGTCGAAGCGGTTTAAGATCATTCATTTGGAAGCTGTCGACCATATGCTATGCATAAAGGAAATAAGAAAATTTCGAAGCGAGATCCTGACGAAATTTAGTCACAGCTGTATAAAATAATACGCAAACAAAATAGTTGATTCAGAATTTTATTTACTTCAATAAAAACTTCCCAGTCTTGGGCTAAAACATCTTGATTTGTTTTTCCCAGATTTGGGCAAAATGTAATCTCGAGTATCTGTTCTCCTTCACGAATGCACTTTAAAAACGTGCATGCACATCCCAGATTTGAGCGCTATTCCGATTGCAAAACATTGGACAAAAGAAGCGATACGTACGTTGGGTCGTTCGAGCTTTACAGCAGATGGTATCGCGAGCGATGCTTCGGACGCACGCGATCCCTCGCTCGAAAAAAAACGTGCGTTGGGTTTTGCTGAGCGAGAAAATAAAGTATATCGCGAAAAATTACATAATGTTACTGAGATCTTTGTGGCAATTAGATATCATCGATTTATTACGTAACGAAATAGCTACGACTGGCGAGAAAAAGATATTTTAGCTGTACATAATTTTTTTTTGGTCACTGACTGATAATAGACTTCGTCGCAGCAGATCGACAATCATCAACTATTTTTCTTGAATTAAGTCCTTCATGTTAACTTGCCACCAAAGAATGAAGTGAAACAAAATATCGGATAAATTCTAAGGAAACATGAGTTTTTCCTTTTAATTCATCATGTAAACTTTTGGAACAGATGCAATTATTTCAAGAAAAAAACTTACATACCCGACTCGTTGTAGTTAGGAAAATCAATCGATTAGATATTAACTAGAAATAAGAACATTAAAAGGATGAATTCAAAGAAGAAATGATGACAAAATATACCTATCGATATTCTTCAGAATTTTACTAGCTTTTGTTAAGACCGCAAAAATTATTGAAGCGCGCTGCGGCATCGGCCGCTTGCATTAGGGCTTGTAAGACCGACGAAGTTAACCTTTAGATGATAACGAGACAAAACAGTTCGTAGTGATGACGAGTGTCAGACAATTACTGCCTAGCGGATCAAGGACATCAACGAGGAACACATGCGTGCACTAGCGATCCTCAACAGCGGATCCAGGTGTAAAAATATCTACTGTCGGAGCCGAAAATTAATTGTCGGAGCCGCATGATTCCAGCTTCCAACTCTACCGTACATTTGAGCCACAAAAACTAGAAATTTAACCGAAACAGGTAACTTTGAAGCCATCGAATACTAGATTCCAGTTCGACAATTATGCTGAATCGTCAAATTTAAAATATTCCCAAAAAGCCTAATTTTAGAGTAGGGAGATTTCAGAAAAAAAAACATACCTGTGTGGGCGGTGAGCCAAAAGTATCACGTCACAACCGACCCATGCGCGCCGCGGTCAAGGGTGGAACGCTCTAATGGAACGCCTTGTGTAATGTAATGCTATGCATCGAGATAGATATTTGAATATGGGTGTGACCGCACCAGGGTAATATAGGCAACAAAAAACGAGCTTCGTTACAACAATTATAGGGATTTAATTAAAGTGATGAATATAGTACATAAAGGTATCTTACTAACGGCTCACTCTGTACGGATAAAAGATACCTTTACGGCTCTGTACGGATTGGTCGGATTAAACAACATTGTACTATTTACTCTAAAATTATTCACACTTTAATATGTACTGTAAAGCTTCGTATAGTTGAGGTATAGATGAATCACGAATTTTGATTTAGAGTTTCGAGAATATACAGTGCTTGTACGTTTTTAACAAGGTTTAGCTGAACATTTGAATTTTTCAATAGAAGAAAAATGTTTGCAGTTTTCAGAGAGTAGGTAACATGATTGTAAATTAAATTATTAACATAAATTTGAACTTACTTTGACAAAATTGAGAACCAAATTCTGACGTTGACTTTGGAAATGTTCTTGCAATGCTGCAGCGATCGTCAAAATTATGCCTCCCGGTCACAGCGTTGTGACACCTTTTTTTAATGCCATATCAAAGGGCAAGGAAAAGTGGCAAAAAAACGAACGCTCTCCTATTTCAATCCTGAAAGAGATTTCAGGGAATATAAATTTCTAACCGCAAAATTGCAAAAGGACTAATAAATGGAATATACGTACGCATACTTATATTAGCCGCACTATTCTACTGTTCACTATTGCTGAACAAATTCCACGTAATAACGCGAAAAAAATCCAAGCAGCATACAAAAAAATGTAAAAATCTGAGCTAAAAAAAATAAGAAGCTTTCTCTGCGACCAAAAAAATTAAGTTGGAAAAGACACGAAAGCTTTTTACATGAACGCACACGAGTTCGTCATAGGTTTCGCCCGCCCAGCGACAAAAAACCAGCGGAGAAGGAAAGAGGAGACTCGGTTCGGTCGCACTGCAGGACGCAGTGAAGAGAATTATAGTCATGAGCATTAGTCATGAATATTAGCCATGAATATTAGTCATGAATATTAGTCATGAATATTAGTCATGAATATTAGTCATGAATATTAGTCATGAATATTAGTCATGAATATTAGCCATGAATATTAGCCATGAATATTAAGTCATGAATATGCGACCACCGTCGTGATGGGTCAATGGTCGTAACAGCCTTAATTGCGGCCTGTGTCTGTGCACTCTGCAGCCGCGAACACATTGAAATTAGGAACACGGCCCGCCATAGAGGAAAAAACTGTTCTCGTTATAGCCATCGGGGGTAAAATTAATTGCCATAAATTTCATAGTACATGGAAACGGTCGACCATAGAGCGTTAACAGGCAAATCGCTCGTATGTGACTTTAATCAACTAAGTGTCAAGTGTTTCGTGGCACGCAACATTGATTTAAGTAGAAATTACGTTTGACTTGCAGATGAATTTTAAATAAAAAAAAAGATGATATTGAATAAATTATTTGCACAATGATCAGTGAGTGAACTGGACATGAACGATCAGAGTTATGACGATGTTGTGGAGGAAATATAGTTTAAAATATTATACCGTAACATGCATAACTAAATGCCCCTCAATGTGCAATGATTAGAGTTTGATAAATGTCAAAAGGAAGACATATTACATAAGCAATAACGTCCCAAAATATCGAAACTGCTCGTGCTCATAATTGTTTTGCAGAAAAAAATTATTTCATGTGCCCTCCTCACCGACCATCGCAAGATTTCAACGCACCTCGGCCGGGTGTGGTCAAGTCATCGTTCGTGAAGTTTCCATAAAGATGAGAGAAAACTCAGCGCCCTTGACATTGATAGAATTTTGACTTTTGCACATTCTCCTCATACACCAATGCATGACGCGCCCACGAAACGCAAATGTCACGAGGCTGTAGCACATAATTATTGCTGCCTCCATGAACATGGCGTAACCTTTTGTTGAAAAATAAGTTGGTTAACAGTTGAGATAAGAACTAAGATTTTACCATAAAAGAGAGCCGATTCAGTCTTCGCAGTAGTAGCCGAACTGTGAAGTGAGTCGACGATTTGATCGTGAATGGCTCATTAACCGCGGCGGAATCAAGGTTGTGTAGTTAGAGTTTAGACGATATATGCGATGGTACATGACAGTTGTTAGAACATAATTACAAACAGCACATACCCGCGCGTAATTAGAGAACGTTGAAAGAACTGTGCATCGGAAGTTGTATAAATAAATCCCTGGCGCAACTTCTTAATTTCGTTCTTCAGTTCTGCAGTTATTATACCAGCCTGATTTGTAAACATGAAGGCTCGCGGTTATTCAAGTTAGCGATTGTCCAAAATGTTATGCGATTATATGATTTACATAGTCTTAGAACCCGTGCAAATATAAATTACATCAAATTTAATAAATATCAACATTTAAATAACAATTTTGAGAAACCAACCAAAAAGCAACCAAAAACGATGACAATTACAAATTTTAAAAGCTTATATCTTCATTGAAAGTGATCTGCAAGATTACTTTCTTGAATTACTCGAAAGTTCCCTTATACCCAACACTTGGCAGTAACTATCCCAGCGCGTGCAAGCGACAGAGCTACAATAACCCTCAGTTACAAGGGGCAGCGTTGACAACGTTTATATCCCAGTTAATTACTGATTATTGGGGCAACGAGAGTGTGGAAAGAGCAGGCTTCATCAAACAAAAACGCGCCATGGTCTATGCAATCAAAGAGAATTGAAGTTTTTTGCTGGGCTCTCTGATTTAATGCACTTTTTATACAGCTCAATTATCCGCACTGAGCAATATGATGTCAAATGTAAATAACTTAAGGCTTTATTATTTGAAAAATAACTTTTATCGTCACTCAAATAATTCACATTATTATGGAGCTCAGTGGCATAAATTTTAGAGACGATTGATCGGTTCGGCTTAAACTGAGATAAGAAACTAAGATAAGAAAAGAAATGAAGTCTCCAAATCAATAAAGATAAACGGAAATTGGCAAAAAATTGAAAAATCAATTGCTATTATAGTCTTGATTAGGTATAAGTTAGTATTAAAAAAGTGTCGATTTATTTCACAGTACGACATAAGTGGGCAAAAATTATTCACATTTAAAGAGTATAAAAAAGAAATAACGCTCGACTTTCAGAAGACGAGCGAGAAAAGCAACCCAAACGATATTTTTGATAATTAGCTCAAAACATCCCAAATTTCAATATGCCCTATAAGTTGGATCTCAGTCACAGCTAAAGTATTAAGAACTATGCTATGACTTGAAGTGTACATGGAGTGTAACTGTTTTACGGTCATCACCAGGTCATGAACTGAACATGTTCACCCAGGTAATGTGGACATGTTTAAGCATGTTCATGTAACTGCAAATAACACATTAACGAAGAACAATTTTCGAAACAGCGAAAAAAACGTTCCTTCCCCTATCAAAATTAGGCATGAAATTTCTCGAACGCGATAAATACAGTTGAACTCGTCGCCTGACACATACACTAGAAAAAAAATATAACTCAGTACTCACAGCAGTGAGTGACAGAGAGCGCATTTTCTCGTCGACGAAAACTTGAGGTCACGGACAGACAGACGGACGGACAGACGGACNACACGGTACATACAATGAGTAGAAGTAGTGATCAATGATGGCACTTTTACCGGGGGGCGAAATAGTACATTCATCTCATAGTATTCAGGTCACACGTCATGAAGAGCACCTGCTGTAGCGAGTTTACAGCACTTAGCTAATTCATTTAATTCATTGTGTAGAAAAATACAGATTGAGTATGCAGTTTCTGTGTTCATATTCTGCATGTATACTTTAGTGAAACTGAAGAACGGTTCATATTTTTTAATGATGACGAATCGTAGATGCATGTTAAATCCTTGCATGCAAGGAACAAATTAAGTGAAACATAAACTTTCATCCGAAATAATTTAAAATGGAAGTATGGATCAAAATTGGAAATAAAATATGCATACTCAACATAGAAAATAGTGCGTGTGATTCACACATAGTCGAAATTATTCCCTATTCTGTCTTCACAGTTCACTTCAAAGCTAGGTAACTAAAATGCTAGAATTAAAGCAATTATATACATTGCAATGCATTTGAAGTTACTTTTAATCAATTTTATACCGATGGAAAAGAATTTAGAAGAATGAAGTTGATTAATCGCGAGTCAGATGAACCTAATTGCCGCTAGTTTGCGTCCTAAGGCCGAAAACAAAAATTAACTCAGTACTCACTGCAGTGAGTGACAGAGAGCGCATTTTCTCGTCGACGAAAACGTGAAGTCACGGACAGACGGACAGACAGACGGACGGACAGACGGACGGACAGACAGACAGACGGACATGGCGAGCACAATAGTGCATTTTTTCCATAAATTAGAAAATGCGCTAAAAACGCATTTCAACAAAAATTCAAGTTTGCGTCGGTTGCAACTTATACAACCTCGTATAATTTGATCTTTATATTCTCTCTATTTGATTAACTTTAAATTATAATATTCTCTTAATAATTATTCAAATTATAATATTCTCTGATCTTAATATATAATAATATATTAAGATCAAATTATAATATTCTCTATAATTTGATCCTTATTATACCAGCCAGAAACAGGTAAGTCGCTCCCACCGTGGCTTTGTCTGCAGGTAGCGTTACTCGTGTTATTTTATATGTGCGTTAAAAAATATGCTTTGTCTATTTTGCCTTTATATAAACGAGGTGCCTTAATGGAACAATTATTTCAGAAATAATAAATCGGACTTTATTTTTACATAGAGTTTCAACAGTTTTTCAAGTTTTCTAAAAACTTCTTTTTCAATTACACTTAGGCGTCGAATAATGATTCTGGATAAAAAAGAAACGATCGCAGTTCTTAATAATTTATCGCAGGAACAATTATTTGAAATCGTAGCTATCAATCTCTTATCTTCATGAATGTAATAATAAAATAATGCCAGCAGATGATAAAAGTTCACATACCGACTCGAGAAAGAATTGAGAAAGTTTACCTATTAACAAATGGGAGTGCTCAGACCATATATATGAAGAATCCATTATTTCGTTTCAAAGTAATTAACATTAACTAAAAATGCGTTCTCTCTATAATTCCTTTTCATTTAACTGATAAAACCGCTTATCTCAGCAAATGCAAGCAGTAATCCGGAGCAGCAGATGTGACCCAGTTTTTAGCGCATTTTCTCATTTATGGAAAAAATGCACTATTGTGCTCGCCATGTCCGTCTGTCTGTCCGTCCGTCCGTCTGTCCGTCCGTCTGTCCGTGACCTCAAGTTTTCGTCGACGAGAAAATACGCTCTCTGTCACTCACTGCAGTGAGTACCGAGTTATATTTTTTTTTCAGCTTATTTAAAGCCATCAAAATGAGCAGGGAATCGTGTAGGTATAAATTGCCTCTAATATGTTCGCTCACAGAATCAAGAACAAACTCAGAAAAATGTAATAGTTATAATATCCAAATAGTGACATAATTTCTGCACGTAGCACTGATACCCCCTTTAGCTGGGCCAAACAGCTGGTCAGAATGACTGACACAAGGGCGAAAAGTGCATAGATATTAGGACAAAGTCTCACTTATTTCTTCGAGTGCAAGCTTCGGCCGCAGCTAAGAAACTCAATAGCACAGCGGTGGCCGAGACACGTTTTTTTTAAAGG
>NW_025938033.1:0-23683 GCF_000764305.2 Hyalella azteca | reverse complement strand
GTTCATCACTACAGCTTCTTCAGCAAGCATTCCCCAGCAGCTACACTCAGCTTGTGGCCGCCATTCAAGCGCACCTTCATCTGTTGCCAACAGGAGCAGTTCACTTACAGTGGGTACCTAGTCACGCGGGTCTGCACGGGAACGAGGCAGCGTATAAAGCCGCCAAGCATGCAGCCACGTCTGCAGACCAAACAGCACAAGTCCCTTTTGACTTCTCCGAGCTGAAGTCAGTGGTACATCGTAACATCTGGAAATTTTGGCAAGCGAAGTGGACATCAATCCGAGGACAGTTTGCTCTGGGAATGATCAAGCCATCAGTTCACCCATGGGCTCATCACATGCTGCAGACTAGGAGATTCGAGACCCTCTTTGCCCGACTACGACTCGGTACTGCTCCACTAAACAAGTCTCTCTTCCAGATTCGCCAAGTCCCATCACCACTCTGCCCTTCGTGCCAAGTGCCAGAAACAGCACATCACTATCTCATAGTCTGCACAGAGTACGCTGAAGCCCGCTCCCAACTGCGACGTCAGATAAACTCCCAGGGGATACTTGTACTCAGTCTTGGAACCCTACTGGGAGGAGATACCACCAGCAGCACTACCTGGCCCCAGACCTGCAGAGCCGTGGAAAACTTCATCAGTTCAACTCACCGCTTTGACCCCTAATCGTTGACAAACTGCTGCTTCCGGAGTGAATCGTCCAACGCGCAGCACTCCGTTAACCTATCGAAGAACAGAACAGATAGAGACTAGTGCCGCAGACTACCATTCAAAATGAGCGTCTAATGCTGTTGTGCCTGTTGATAGGTAATCGGCAACTGCCTTGGGCTTATAGCTGGTGGTTGTCTTGTCAAAATTACTCAATTGTGTCTATTTTAAAGCCATCTCTCGCTCTTTTCATAATGATGAAATAGCTACTGCTAGGCGTGAGCGACTGTCAATTTTATTTATGGAATGAGTACTCTGGGGCCTGGACTTGAATTTTGAAGGGACTTCTCTCCTTACTAATAGTCTAATACTATGAAGTATGAACAAACTACACCTACGCTGTTACGGTCAACTAGAACGAACTTATGAAGACGGCCACGGCATAGCTGCTCTTAGTCTCTTACACTTACAGTCTTTAAGTCTTACTGAGTTACTGTCATGTTATTTATTTATTATTGGCTGGAATTCTAAGAATGGAAGTTCACTTATATAAAAGCTTTCCACGGTCCAAACTCCAAAGTGAAAATCTTTTCTTGGATACAGTGCTCTGCCAGCCTTCCAGGAGACTGACTAGCTATAAATGAAAAAGAGGATTAAAAGTGGACAAAATGTTTCAATTGTATTATGTAAAGTATATTAGATTTGTAATAGAATTATTTGGATGTCTCTTGTTTGATAAATATTTTTTATTTATCTTATATTTAATGGATTTTTAAAAAAATTTCCAGGCCTTTTGTTTGTAATGATCAAGTTTCAGATAAGTATTTAGGTAGTTAACCAGTACAAGTACTGTAGTTAGTGTAGTACATATAACCATACTTGGGGGCGCCAGGCAGGGGCCCTGCCGCAGGGCTTATGGGCACAACCAATCACAGCTTGAAAGCATCCCATCAATGAATCACAGCTTGAAAGCATTTCCATCAACCAATCACAGCTAGAAAGCAGATAGGCTAACATTACAATTCCATTATCCAATCACAGCTGGAAAGCTGAAAGTGGCTAAAATCACAAACCAATCACAGATGGAATTCTCGAAAGGGATAGGAACATAGGATATGTAAATAATGGACTGAAAGTGTAAAGTTCCTGGCCTTTCCAAGCTTTCAGGTCCTGCTTTCCAATATGCTATGTGTACTGGTTAATTTATTATCCCTCTAGAATTCCACACTCATGTAATTCAACTTTTCTGAGTTTAGGGCTACAAATGTGAAATGTCCAACAGTCCAACTGGCAAGTTGGCAACTCTCAACTTGCAACTACCAACTGGTGTCCTGACTGTGACTGACGTCGTCTTCAGTCTTCACAGTTTACCTTCAATTTGACTGTTTGACATGATGATAATTGACAACACTGAACACATTTCTGTTTAGACTTTAATGTTTATACCATTTTTGCTCATGCCTAATTTGAATTTAAAAAATGTTAGGTTTTGATTTTAAACCTTCAAGTTTTATGTGACAATTTGACAATGGATATAATGAATATTATTACAAAACAAAACTATATCTTTTATCAAAACTTGAGTAGCTTACCATAGGCCTAATCAACATTTGTGTATTTGAAAACTTAGCCTTACAACTTTACAAGTTACAACCTAAAGGGCAGAATTCAGAGAAGGAAGCAAGATTCTTGTATTGAAAGTTAAGCCTAGTGTGGAATAATAAGCAGAATTTCATTGAAAAAGTTAAAAGTAAAAATATGGTTTTATCTTTTACAGGCATTAAAAAAAAAATCACTAATTAAAATGCCATTCTGGAACATCAGGCAGAACTGCAGAAACTTACCATAAATGAGACAAAACTTTTTATGCTCATAGGAAATTTTTTCCTTTTTCATTGCAATTGCCTTACTGGTAGACTAATTTCTTTTTTGAAAAGAAGAGAATTGAATAACTGTATATTTTTGGCAATAATTTTTGAAAATTGCCTGCAAAAAATCATTCCTACCTGTAATATTTAAAACATTTTTGCATTTCTGCTGGTGCTGGTAGGTAACTGCTGGATATTCTAGTGTTCTAGATTGACAAAAATAGGCCATTGTCTCATTATTTTATGAAATCAGGCAAGAACTGTGAAAATGTGTGGATTAACTGCTAGTTCAAGCAATCTTGTTGCATTGATTCACATGCGACTTTGGTCCTATATTCTAGAATGGGATTGAGTCTTTTGAATCTTTAAATTAAATTTTATTTTGCAATCAGTATCATTTGTATCAAATATATTCAGAGTAAGAATAAATATACAGTGGTTGTCCTTAAGTTTATGGTCGTCTGTTCTGAGGCAAGGGTAACATTGATTGCTAGAGCTCATGACTCCCAAATCACTCAGTAATCAGTGATACCAGTATTTGAGGACTCTCTAGGTCTCAAATTCTGTACCACTGGAAAACTAATTTCTTTCAACTATTTTTAAGATTGGCTTTTGTAGACTGTCTGGATAATGATTGCTTGATTGTGTATTTAATAGTGAAATTATCAAGTTTTCCCTTAAGATAACAGATATTGTACATGATTGAAATATACTCTACATCTTCAACCTATGCATGTGATGGTTTGAATCAGTTTAATGTACTCTGGTAGAAGTTTAAAACAGTATACATATATTAAGCTATCAATTATAACATGCCCTATGGTTCACAGCAATTGAGTTCAAGTAAAGGCCTTAAGCCCAGGACCAAGCAGGAATTACAAAGATTGATGCAAAATGGCTTCCAAATATGCTAGCTATCCCATTATCAGTGTCCTACTATTTGCCATCCTAATTGTCAGTGCACTGGTGAGTTCTTCATTATTATTTTAAATTTTAAAATGAATTGGAAATTTGGAATTATGATTTTCTTGAATCTTAGCAATTTTTTCAGTTTTGATAATTCTAAAGGTTTATCAATTTATTAAATATATATACATATATAATATTAAATACTTGTTCCAATGTTTTTTTCATAAAATTATTCTATATATTTTTTAGAATTTTATTCATATAAAGTTTTTCTTGTGTTGGATTCTGATTTGTTTTTCAATTGAATCTGTTTTATTAATTCTAATTGCATTCATATTTTTGCAGAGTGAAGATGTTGAAGATACTTCTAAAAAAGACACATCCAAGGAGTTGCAGGAGGATGAAACTTCAAATCTTGAGAATGATCTTGATGATGAGGAGGGAGTCACCAAGGAGTTTGTCATAAAGCAAGATGTAGATGGCACAATACAAGTTGAAGAAGTGAATTTGCAAGCTGTAAATCAAGAAATTCCCTTGAAATCCTTAGAAGAGACTCTATCTCTTTTATTTAATAGTAAACACACTGTTTCTGATAAAATGCTTGATACACTAGAAAGTGAAGAAAATGACAAAAAGTCTCTGCAAGAAAAATTTGCTGAAACAAAGTTAGAGAAACAGTTCAAATATGAGAATGAAGAAGGTATGCTTTTGAGGAAAATAAACTTAATTTTTCAGTAATCTCCAAACCATCATTTTCTATGCTCTCAAATTTAAGGATACCTATACCCAGCTTCTACCTATAAAATTTGGATTGCTTTTATTGTAAAATCAAGCATGCATTAGCTAATATTCTTGTACAATCTCAGTTCTGTCAATGCTTGGATTGAATTTAATATCCAGTTTTTATCATTTTTGAGAAAAATACCACTTTCGTGTTAATATTTTTGCTCCTGGTGCCACTGAAGCTTATTTTTTCTTGCCTTTATCTCATTATACAGATAAATTGTGTTTACTGATTATAATTTTCCAGGTACTGGGGCCTCATATTATGAGAAGGCTCAGCAACATCTAAACCAGATGCCTTCAGATGAAGGCCCCGCCTACCTCTTGCTGAGTGAGGCGGCAGCAAGAGGCCACTGGAAAGCTAAGCGGCAAGTTGCTTGGGGCCATGTGTTTGGCAAACACTTGCCATTGGATCTCCAAGAAGCTCGTAACATTTTTACTGAGCTGGCTGATAAAGGAGATCCAGAAGGACAGATGGTAAGGTTAAAGCTCTAAGGATAAGACATTTATTAACAGCGGATATACATGCCTAAATGGTTCAAAATACAGGCTTTGGACAAAGTAAGGAAAACGGCTAACATTTTTATATAATCATTTTTGAATGTATTATGAATGATAAAAACTTGGTTAATTTTAATATTTTATTGTTCATTACTCAACTTACACTATATTAAAATATTTTATGAATTTTTAAGCTGTTTCCCTTATTTTGAGCAAACCCTGTATGTTTTTTTAATTTACAATGAAAAAAATTAAAATATTTAATCAACAACAGTTTTTTCAATTTAATGGTGACTTATTTATGATTGGTGAAGTTCTTTGCCACAAGAAAACTCAGATTGTTCTTGAATAACTTCTGATGACTAGCCTCAGAAATCTCTAACCTAGACTAACCATTATTTTGTTGTGCAGGGCCTAGGTTTCATGTATGGAGCAGGCCTCAGCCACAACAGCAGTCAAGCCAAAGCCCTCGTTTACTTCACATTTGGTGCCCTGGGTGGCAATGAGTGGGCCCAGATGGCATTAGCTTATCGCTACTGGGCTGGCATTGGGGTGCCTTCTAACTGTGAGACAGCACTCACTTACTACCGCAAGGTGGCAACCACTGGTTTGTACTGCGCTCGAAATAGGTTTTTGTTTGATAGAGTTTATGTATTTTTGTATTACGATAATCTAATTATTCCAACGTGGCTATCATAATTTTGGCAAGCTTGCATTGTGATTCTTTTTGATGTTCTTGATATTTCTGTTGTAGGATCAGCTTACATTGCTTACTACAATTTTTTCATGAATGCAGATATAGCATATTATTTTTAATTCCCATCTTGACATATGGAAGTAAATTTGAGCTACCTTAGTCTCAAGAACATATGTAACTTCTCGTCTAGGCAGTGTTGCAAAAACTTATATACTTTATGTTGGACTCTCCTAATTTAAGTGCATTTCCTTATGCTTAGAGTAAATTTAATGCAGATTTCTTGGTAACAGTTATTTTTATTTCTTTATACATAACGCCGATCGCTGTGTTAAATAATAAACTTAAATATTGTTTCTCAGGACATTGGAAGTGTGAACTAAATTCTTATTCATCATTTATAGCACTTGTCATTGACTTTAATTACATGTATATTTTTGCAATAACCCATCTAAATTAGATTGCTATCTTCATCTGTTTACACGGAATCAGGCTGTATTTGTTGAGCATTTATATATTTAAATGACATTTTATTGATGTACTTGTATTGAATTAGCTAGTATTTGTTGAACTCACACCACATTGTTGGTGCATTGAGTGAGCAAGTTAGCATCACTAGTTGAGCAGTAACTCACATCACATTGTTGGTGCATTGAGTGAGCAAGTTAGCATCACTAGTTTAGCAGTAACTCACATCGCATTGTTGGTGCAGTGAGTGAGCAAGTTAGTGTGACTGGAGGTCGAGCAGTGCAGCGCGTGCGGCTCATGGAGGAGATAGACAACCCTAACTCTGGAGGCATGCTTGACGACGACCTCATCCAGTACTACCAGTTCCTTGCTGAGAAGGGCGATGTGCAAGCTCAGGTCCGGCTTAGAAATCTTTATATATTGTATTAAAATACATATTTTAATAGTGATATATTTTAGTATATTATTTTGTCGATGAATGATAATGTGTATATATCCTCAGTATTCATGAATTATTCTGTGGAAGCTTTTGATTACTTGATATTATTCTTGCTACGACTTCATTTTTCATTGGGTTCTGTGTTATACAAAATATGAATGGTTGGTGCTCAAATCATGAAGATAATTAGATCCGTCTCATCTTCTGGGAATGTTGATATTCATGTCCTCTATGCAGCTAAATTGGGCTGCATTTTATGATTCAAATGCATTATGTTTCAATTAAAATTTGGGTCAATTTTCAATGTTTCTTTGTTAATCCGTGATTCATTTTTTATGATTTCACCTACTCTTTTCTAAAAGTTAACTAGAAATTTCAAGAGCGTTCGGCCTTAAGAAATAGCTGGGCTAGGCCAGCTTCACACAACCGTTTCTCCCATTTTTTTCTCTATTGTCCCGTACTTTTATTTATATTATAACTACAACATAAATTTCATAATTGTTCTGCCTCCAGATAGGGCTAGGCCAGCTGCACTATCAAGGAGGTCGGGGCGTGCAACAGGACCATCAGCGAGCCCTGAACTACTTCATGCAGGCCGCTGAGGCCGGTAACCCTGATGCTATGGCCTTCTTGGGCAAGGTGAGAGCTTCCTTCCTGAATACTTAGTTATGTTCTGTTAATTTAGGACGATTAATTTTGTCACTTGTCCCACATACTTAGCATTATGTAGTTAGAGTAGGTAGACATAAGTTTGGAAATTGATTCGGCCCTTGTTTTCTGATATCATTGTTGAACATTTATGTTTCTTGAGAAATTCATGGTCATTTCAAGCAAGATACTTGCTTCCCTCTGCATGAAACGTTAATTATCTTCAATATAAATATCCATTCCCGATCTTTACTTAAAAAATAATGGCGTAGTGCGAAAATCAACGACATGAAGTATATAATAAAGCGCAGCATATGGGAGCCGCGACGCTCTGACCTGCCGAGGCCAGGCTGGACTAATTCGTTCACTTGTCATTATGCTATTCCTACCGAAATTGTGACACCATTCAGTGATGGATGGTTTCATGGCATGATCAACAGTTCATGATCAACAGTTGAGGTGAGACTGGAATTAGTTCTAACTCATTCGGGAAGTACAATTGGTGCAATAGTGAAATTAGTTCTCATTCTGGTTTCTAATTTGATTTTCAACTTGAATTGTTCTCCTGGGGAATCAAAACTTCGTAACTTCTTGTACTTCCAACAAAAAAGTTACGTGTTACGTAAGTACACCCTAATTTTGGCATTATCAAAACATTCGTACGTAAGACTTAGCTAAAAGCGTACTATCAAAACCATCTGGCCAACTGACCAATCAGAGGCTTTGGATTTGTTTACATTCTGTGAACTTCGATGGCGGGAATCGTTGCCTTCGATGGTATCGACTATGGAATGCTGTCTGTCGGTATTGAGTCGGTATTGCTCCTTGTTGGCCCAAAAAATGCCGTTCTAAAATAGTTGTGAAGTCTTAAACAGCGTGATTTGAAGAAGAAATCTGTGTACGGAGCTAAAAATTATGGTTGGCAGAGATATAAAGTACCGACTAGAAGGAATGAATGAATTGAATTTTGAAAATGAATGAAAAAATTTTTGAAAATTTTTTAAGAATTAATTGAATTTTTTTCCAATAGCACTGTTTAGCACGATCACATATTTTGATCGTGCAAATGTTGCACGATCAAGTTGTGGAGCCATCACACTTAGAGCCATCATTCTATGCGTGTATAATCCGCGCTGTCGGATTGTTGACAAAATTCTATCACAAGTCAAGGTGTTGCTACGTGCTATCAAATCAATAGTTTCCTATCGCTTCAGCAGACACTCTAAACTTGTGCAGAACTCCACTTACGACATCTCCGAGCAGGCGTACAGTTACGTTACGTATCTTCCCGCGCAAATGTTTTCATAATACCACCTTTAGAGTTACGTCATCAAGTCAGCACTTACGCCACTCGCAAGTCGATTTTGCGTACTTACGAAGTTTTGATAATACGGCCCCTGGGTACTTGAGCTTGTAATTAACATACATAAGATGGTCCTAAACAGATGTACCTTGAGGGCGGGAAGGTCGTGGCGGCCAACAACGAGACCGCCTACAATTACTTCAAGAAGGCCGCAGACCTCAACAACGCCGTGGGCTACAGCGGCCTGGGGCTCATGTACCTGCATGGCCGCCACGTCGAGCAGGACTATAAGGAGGCGCTCAAATATTTCACTCTGGCAGCCAAGCGGGGCTGGGTCGACGGACAACTGCAGCTCGGCAACATGTACTTCAGTTAGTATTGTTGGCATTATCATCTCTGTTGCTCGGCAACATGTATTTCAGTAAGTATTGTCTCTAGGATCTTCTCTGTTGCTCGGCACCATGTACTTCAGTAAGTATTGTTGACATTAACATCTCTGTTGCTCGGTAACATGTATTTCAGTAAGTATTGTTGGCATTATCATCTCTGTTGCTCGGTAACATGCACTTCAGTAAGTGTTGGCTCGTGAATATTTTCTTGTTCGACAATGTGTCTAATGTTGTCTATATTTTTTAATCATAGACATATTGGGTAGGTAATTTTGAATTATACCAATGGCAAATGAAACTCATGAAATTGTTCTAACATAGGTGGCTTGGGAGTGAGAAAAGACTACAAGAAGGCTATCGAGAACTACAACCTGGCGTCCCAGTCTGGCCACGTGCTCGCCTTCTACTCGCTGGCGCAGATGCAGAGCACCGGCACTGGCATGCTGCGCTCCTGCCACACCAGCGTCGAGGTCAGGCCAGCTTCTTACAGTTCATAAGCAACTGAGCTCATGGCTCCAATGAAAATTGGGCGCCAAATGTGAAGGAAATGGCTTATTGAATATATCCTCTAAAGTTGTATATTTTTTCTATTTTTCTGCATAGTTTTATCGTGTTTCCCCTTAGTTGTTCAATAGCCCACCACGTTTGTAACTCGTAGTTGTTCAATGCATTGTCTCATATTGCTCCTTAGTTGTTCATTGGCTCACCACATTTTTCTCTTTAGCTATTTAACACGTTGACTACGATTGCTTCATCTTGTACTATTATTTCATTTTTTGTACTGTTTTTAATCAGGGTTGCCAGACGGTTATTTTTTCCGGACAAATTCCGTGATTTAGTTCTTCTCAATTACGTTGGCCGGCTAAAATTTATGATAGGGGTACTTCTTAATTAAATTTTAAGTACTGGAAAAAGAAAATTAATGAAATTTTTATAGCGGAACCTACAAATAAACTAGTATATATTGGGTTGTCGGCCTTTTTTGTTCTCGGATTTGGCCGATTTTAGGCAACCTGAATTATGCACCACTTCGTCCTGGAGAAATACATTTCGTGGTACGCATATGTACCACTTCGGAGTCAATGTGTTAATGCATTATCTCATTTCATCCGTTAGTTGTTAAATGGCCAAACACATTTTCCTTTTCCCTTGTAGCTTTTTAACGCATTGCCACATTTCTCCCGTTATTTTCTCAATGGCTCGACACATTTTCCCCCGTAGCTTTATAACGCATAGTCACATTTCACCCATTAGTTGTTCAATATCTTGACACACTTTCCCTCGTATCTTTTTAATGCATAGTCACATTTCACCCATTAGTAGTTCAATATCTTGACACNTTAAGATCTCGGATACGAGGTACATGTACAGAATTACTTTACTTAACTGAGAGAGTATTATGAATTATGATCTCGGATACGAGGTACATGTACAGAATTACTTTACTTAACTGAGAGAGTATAATGAATTATGATCTCGGATACGAGGTACATGTACGGAATTACTTTACTTAACTGAGAGTATAATGAATTAAGATCTCGGATACGAGGTACACGTACAGAATTACTTTACTTAACTGAGAGAGTATAATGAATTATGATCTCGGATACGAGGTACATGTACAGAATTACTCCTTTCTCTGGGCAAGTGTAATGCACATTACCAATTTGTTTATACTGTATATAGTCAAGGCAAAATTTTTTTAAGACGATTTCATTCTTTACCTGTAATCAGCGTTCCTATTGTGAGTGAACTAAGAATCATAAATGTTATTTTGGAAACACCTACTTGAGATCCTGGCCGTCATACTCTGCAAAGAACCTTATTACCGAGTTATGAGCAAATAATATTAGCAAC
Organism: Hyalella azteca; assembly: GCF_000764305.2. Classification (NCBI taxonomy): domain Eukaryota; kingdom Metazoa; phylum Arthropoda; class Malacostraca; order Amphipoda; family Hyalellidae; genus Hyalella; species Hyalella azteca. The sequence continues at coordinate 13,174 of NW_025938033.1, read as the reverse complement.
TGACCATAACCTAAAAAAAATTATAATTTGTATCATTTGGTAAAATAACTTGTGGTAAAACTGTGCACTTGTTTAATATGTTTCCATTTAAAAAAAAATATAGAAGTCCCTCTTTGCGTAGCGTCATTGTTGAAAATACCTGTCCGTAGAAGTGCCACCAAATTACTTTTGATTATCAGAATTGCTTTAAATACATAAAGAAAGGTTTGAAAAAACGATAACGCATCCAAAAATATGAAGCGAGTGATGAGAATTAGTTTCTTTGTTCTATATGCAAAGTTTATGGTCAGGCCAAACATGAACTTGACTCGTCCGTGTGCTGCAGGTGGCGCAGACCAACGCGGCCTACATCCTGGCTCGCCACGGTCCTTTCCCTTCTCTCTTCCCTGAGGAGGAAACCCTGAGCCGTGCCCTCATGTACTGGGGACGCGCTGCTGGCCAGGTCATTGATACTGCTAGTGCAAGGCTTACTGTTACGATATTAGGAAAACTGCTAGTAGAAGGCTTATAGTTACGATATTAGGAAAACGGGAAGGGTAATGGAAATTGGGAAAAATGGTCATACTTGTGGTATTGGTAATGTGGTAATGGTACGTATTCAAAAAGTCTGTTTCACTGAGTTAAGAAACGAGGATTGGCTACTAATTATTGAATGGTAACAAAAAAGAATTCCGTATCACTAAAAGTAATATATGGTTTGGACTCAAATTTATAAGTTTCTTCAAGTACTTGGTGAGCAAATTTTAAACCATTCTATTGTTAATTGCTGTACTATCTTATGAGCATGAATAGAATCCAATGAAGAAAAGAAGAATTGCCACCGTTAGATGTCTGATCGTCATTGGTAATAAGTTGATACGTGAAGTCTCTTTACATAGTTATTCACCTCCGAAATAAACATTGGTTTACACGCAAAGACAAACTTTTTCCATCATACTGAGCTTGTTGAAATGTTTGCAGGGCTACAGTTTTGCGCGCGTGAAGCTAGGCGACCACTACTACTACGGCTGGGGCACCAACGTCGACTACGAGGCCGCCGCCGCCCACTACCGCCTGGCGTCCGAGCAACAGCGCAACGCGCAGGCCATGTTCAACCTGGGCTACATGCATGAGCAGGGGCAGGGTCTCAACCAGGTGCGTGGGGTGCTGTTCAACCTGGGCTACATGCATGAGCATGTAGAGTAGATCAACTTGTTGCATTGGCTAATAATTCGAAAAATAGTTATCCATCATTCCTCTTCTCGAAAACTGGTTCTAATCTAATTGTAATTTAAAATACTGAATAGAGTGAGATTCAAACAAAAATGTATGCAAATCCACCTCGATACACGGACTAATATTCTTCTGTGGGCTTGTATCCGTTTTTAGCGCATTTTCTCATTTATGGAAAAAATGCACTATTGTGCTCGCCATGTCCGTCTGTCTGTCTGTCCGTCCGTCCGTGACCTCAAGTTTTCGTCGACGAGAAAATGCGCTCTCTGTCACTCACTGCTGTGAGTACTGAGTTATATTTTTTTATCGAATTAGCTTGCAATGTGCACTGCATTTCTCCCTTCACTGTGCATCTCGTCACTGTCCTCATTATATCTTCTACAATATATTATTCATGCCAGGACATGCACCTGGCGAAGCGCTTCTACGACCAGGCCCGGGAATCTGACAGCGATGCCGTGGTGCCCGTCGCTCTCGCGCTTGCCAAACTTGCAGTTCTTTTTGCCTTCAAGTTCTTGGCCGAGGTTGGTTATCATTATTATTATTTTACTGAAAAGATTGTCCGTTGGAAGCCATTGAATGTCCTGAGATGTCCTGAGCTTGAGAAGAGTAATAAAAGTTCTTCACTACTTTAATGTATGCTGGGTTATATCTTAGTCTTCTTTCTCTGCGGAAATATTGAGTCCCGAAGTTGACTCTCTTTGAGATGATAAAGTATATACAGAACCAACTAATTGTTATTTGAGTTTATATTTTGTTTACAAACTCAGAACTAGTATCTGACGGCCAGCTCTAATCATTATTTTCTATGATGCACTTGGAGGCCAATTTTTTTATATTACTTATGCGAGTACAGTACGATACAATGTCATTATAGTTTCTCATGGTATCATCAAAGTAAATTTCTGATACATTTTACGGTGCTGCAGTTCAACTGGAGAGAAAGCTTAGCAAAGTTTGACCCCGACGTGCTGCTAGGCCCTGACTGGGACATTTTCCTGATGATCCTGCTGACGGTGCTGATAGCCACGCTCATCATCCTGCGTCAGGCTCGCTACCTCCCGCCTCACCTTCGTCAGCAACGCAACAATAACAACAACAACAACAACCTGCAGCAACCGCAGTAGCGGCACCCATTCCCATGTAGTTGTATAAACAAAAGACCTGTCACCTCCTGCGCTGTTTGTAGGATGTCGGTGTGTATTTTAGTTACGTGTTACGTCACTGTGTTGCACGGATTATTCTTGTACATGAATAGTTAGCTGCGTCAATCGTGCGCTCTGTAAAGTCTAGTTTAAATAAAGAAAAAGAATAACAGTTTATACTGTCTGCTTGAATGACCTTTTGCTACATTTGCTGTGTAAAAATCAAACCATCTTGCAGCTGCAACGATAGGTACGCTTTGTGTTCTCAATGCCTAATATATACCATAAAACTATTGCTATTTCTCGATGTAATAAATAGAACATCTCGTGTATCATGAAACTATTGCTGTATCTCGTCGCAATTATTATTGCATCTCATATAGCGTAAAGCTATAGCTGTTCTCTGTCGTGTAAGGATTAAAATCTACCAGATGAGATAATCATTGCAAGCCACATATATTCCCTTGTTCTATAATAGAAAAATCTTTCGTTGTAAAAACCAATATAGATTTCTTCGAATTTAAGAGATATTATCCTTTTTCATTTGAAATTTAACCACATTATAAGATTTACTATTATTGCACGACGTTTATACTGATATTAGATGCCCTTGATGACCTCGGGCACATACAGGCGGTTTTTATTAAACGAACGCAATATGTGGGCTTGGTTTAAAAAAAAGCTGACGATCAACGTCAGCATCAGCCTGCCTCACTTCATGCAACTCTAGCACTTGTGCTACGTAAGTTAGTGATGAATTTCTGTTTAACAGATATGCAATGACAAATTTGTTATTCGTCGTATTATTTTGGACTTTCGTTGAATTTATGTTAATTTTTCGTTAAATCGTCTAATCTAAATGAATCGATTTTGTTGAATCGTCTAATGTATGGATTGATTAGTTTCCCCGAACGTCGGTTGCCGGGTTTACCATATCTTGTTCTTCATACGAACTTGTAAATTCAAGAGTATGTGTGATGAATGTGATGTTGTTCATGGGGTACTGCAGGCAATGCGCAGAGTATATTATTGTTTGTAACTGTAATTTTACAATTTATTTTGCTATCACTCGTATGATTCAATATGTTAGTTCCTAAACTGCGAAGGCTTGACTGAGTTTTCGTTATAAGATTGAACCTTCATTGCATCATAAAGCTAAACCAAATTGATCATGGATGGAAGTTACGGAGTATTGATTGTGCTGAAATGGTTATGATAGCTATCATTTACGTAGTGGAAGCCACTGCCCTGAAGATACGAATTAAGTAATGATCTACAGATTCACAATTATTTCTCTGAAAGGATCAATCTGCGTCCTTGATAATATCCTTTATTGAGAAGTTTATTGTTAGCCTGTCAAATCTCCTCTGGTTTTGCAACAGTTCTGCTACATTTGCTTAATCATTTGTCAGTGCTCTTCTGGCTTAACTTGGGGTTCGTTTGTCTTTAAAAATATATTACGAAGTCTATGCTATCGAATGTATTGGTCCAATTTGCAGCTACGCTCTTCAGCAGTATATGACATTTATGGTCGCTTCAGCAAGCAATGCAAGGAATGATCTTTTATTCAAGCAAAAGATTCTATTCTATTTTTCAGGGATTTCAGAATAAAATCTCGTTGCCGAGCGTACAGCTCTACAAAACGTATTTTTTGGTGATATTATGAATTATCGAGAAATGATGGATGTTTTTATGGCCACCATTTATTTCTTGCACCAATATTTATTTATTGATAATATTTGCAACTATAGAGTTATTTGCATGTTATCATGTCCACCATGTTTTTTTAAGAGAGTCTTAGATTTTTCTTTTACGGCTGAAGTAATTTTCCCTACCGGCCATTAGCAAAAATTTTCACTGAACTTGGCTTTAAAATATTCAAAGCTGTACAACTGGGATACAAAACCTTTTTGCATTGTTACCTAATTTTACATCCCATAATAGGAACATTACCCGAGTTACCATACCACATCAAGCGTGAAGTCAATAAAAGATATTTCATTACCTTATCCCCGTGTTCCCCATAAATAGTTTACCTGTCCTTTTCCCCACCCGAGGGAGGTTGTGTGGTACCTCAGTTTGTAGACCACTTGGGTAAACTATGGTAATGATTGACAACTGATAATGTTTGAATCCACTGCACGAAACTTGATCACTTGAAGTCCTGATGCTTGACTTGCGAGGCACGTGTTGATAGGAACGGTTTTTGACCACCCCGCCTTTGGACTGAGCCTACATTTGTCCCGATGCTAACCTTACTCGTGGCACTCTAACTTTAATTTCATGAGAGTAGATTGATGCTATTTACGCGTTTCTTTCTCGACAGTAAGGTTTCAAAGTTTTGTTTTATGTTCAGGCTCAAGTAGATGATGTATTTGTGTTTTTTATAAAGTCGAATTGGGTTTGGTTGCGATGTTTTCAGGTAAATTAAAGTTATAGCAAAAAGCGCAACATCACTAATTGCTTGCCGTGTGCAGTTATGTTCTTGCATTAAAATCCCTTGTTGAGATCTCTATTGTGGGTGTTGTGTGGAATAAGTTTTTTTTTTTTGCCGTAGATTCGCTTATGATTCAAGGAATTAATTTTCGTTGAGATGCTAGAATGATGAGTTTGCCCATAAGATAAATTTGCATAGAATATTAAGAATATTCCCTATATCATTATAAAATATTATGACCTCATTTCGTTGACCCCATCAATCAAAGCCAATTATATGTTCATTACTGCGCTTTCAATCACAGCTTCGTGTGCCCAGTCACCCCCATTCCGGGATAAAATAAATCTTATTTATGTTTTTCTTCGCGGTGTTTGCTACGTGCGGGATTATTTGAGTATTTGTTGAAGTTCTAGAGATTATTTACGGGCGTTGTGCTCGTTCCTGCGTGGATATTGCACGTATTACGGTCTTGCTCACCATTTATTTCCATGAGTATCCAACACCATCTTGTCCAGGGACTTATGTGTGCTACGGAGTGTGGAGAATGTGATATTTGAACGAACCGAGTTTCTTTTATCCCTGATTATAAAGCTATATGTTGTTGAACGAATCCTTGAAACTTTGTTCATACTATGGCCTTGAAGGTTTCAGTCGGTTATCCGTCATTATCAAATGCATAAAAAACACTCAATTGATGGAAAGATTGCAGCATCTTCTCAAGGCAAACTTGTTTAGAGTTGCGATTATGAATTTTCAATTATAAAGTAAATAGTCTATGAGAACTAAGTAAAATGTCATTTTCGACCTCTGCGCAGGAATATACCAATGAAATTGGTTACCGTTGCATTTATTTGAACAATTTATTGGTTTAGGGCTTACAAAATTGAAGCCTTGGTTGAAAGACTGTTTTACCTAGCCGTAGAATTCATCGCTGGAATCCCAGCCCGCGTCTTGCTGGTCTTCAGTAGCGAAGTCCACTCTTTTGTCATACTCGTAGTCTGGGTCTCCAGGCTTCACTTGACTCAGTACAAAACTTGAGTCCATTATCTGCACACGGAAATAGCGTATTGACATGACAATAATACTAATATCGGTTTCAGCGTTTAGTAGGCCGTAGGCATGTCGCCGATTCTTAACAGCGCAGTACATTCACAGCATTTTGCGGTCTCGAACTCGCAACTCACTGCTACAATTCTGCTATGCTTAACCGCCCGGCCTCCTAGTCGATTCTGACCAGAAACTGGCGCACAGAGCTGGGATCGAACCCGCGCCTCTCTGCTCCAATCATGGCACTCTGAACTTTAACCACTAGGCCGCCCTGCCTCAAAAATATAGCGGTTTCAGCGTTTATTAGGCCGTAGGCCTGTCGCCAATTTTTGACATCGCAGAACATTCACAGTGTTTTGCGGTCACGAACTCGCAACTCACTGCTACAATTCTGCTTTAGCTTAACCGCCCGGCCTCCTTGCCGACTCTGACCAGAAGCTGGCGCACAGAGCTGGGATCGAACCCGCGCCTCTCTATTCCAATCTTGGTACTCTGAACTGTAACCACTGGGCCACCCTACCCGACTTAAGTTCGTAACTCGTGTAATTGTAAACGTTAGGGTGACTCGTATTATAATAGTGATGTAAGCGTTAAATAGGTTAAGTCTAGCCTCTCGAATCAAGCGACGTTGCCGATAATCAATTCATGAATTGTGTTTCTTACTCTGAAACCCTTGTTGCGTTTCATGCTGTTGAGGAACACTTATGGTGACTATCGCTATATCGCTATATTGTTCTTCAAGCAATTATAAATTAATTTCAATCCATTCTCAATTACCCCAACTTCCAAGACTACACACGACATAGAAATTGTCTGACTCCATTAGTAGAATGGAAATCAACAACCATAATCGTCTAACCTTCTTTTTCTTTTCGATGTCTACGTCAGAGAGTTTATTGAGATCTTGATTAGGGTCAATAGTGTACTCTTTGTTGAGAGCCTCCACCGCCTCCTGCATCTGTCGTCCGCACGACACCTCCTGGAGCAGCCGAACCAGCTTTTCCAGTCGCACGTCTGGAACCTTTCATTTGAAGGCGATAAATTTCAGGTCTGTGGTAAATTTTGAATAAGTACTTTCAGGTAGCTGGGAATTTGAACCACCAATTTCCTACTTTACTTGTTATTCTTGCGAGAATACGAATATATAATAGTTTAATACGCCTCTTTGATTGGTGCAAATCTACTAACGTGCGAAAACGGTGACGAAAGGCTAGTGACATGGCCACCAACCTTACTGAGGTAGTTTGTGTGGCGTTGTCGCAGCTGGGCAACTTGCAGCGTCACAGGTCCGTACGTTGGCAATCCACGCACAGGCATTAGTCTCACTCGCGGAGCTCCTGCAAAATACAAGTGAGTGAAATATCTTCAACTTAGTATTATTATTGCTGCAAAAGTCACTACACTTTACTCGCCGTTGGTAGGAAAGCTTTTCATAAATGTTCATAGATTCATGAATCTGTGTTTAGTCATTCTTAATTATTGAAAAGTTTATTAAATTAACTAAAATGTTGGTATTTGATTTTTCTGATTAGATGCATAAATAAGCACGTATCTTGAACAATTTAATTTAAGCGTGTATCATGAACAATTAGGTGTCTTGAACACTCAAATGTTAATGACGGCACTGCGAGTAACATCACAAAGCAAAAAAAAAAAAAAGGTAAAACGGTTATTTTCAAATGTACTGATAGTCTGATTTCAGAAGACTAACCTGTAGGCTGTACAGGCAAAGGTAACAAACGACAACTTTATACAACCAAACTTTTGATAAGAAACTCGAAAATCGAAGTTAGAATAGAACATCTAATCTTTGGCAGTGTCTCACTGTTGATTATATTATAAATACATGTAGGCCTATACTTCAACTGGTAGCTCTCGGAAACAACTAAATGAGCTCTACCTGTAATTTTGTTTGTTGAATAGGTTTATCAAAAAGTGTTCACCGCGTAAACTATTACAACATAATGTAGTGCGATAGTTACCTGATGCAGTGAGATATCTGAGAGCAACAGCCGGGGGCTTCAATCTAACACCAATGAATTGAGGAGTGATAGACGGTTCTTTTTTGTCCGTATGAAGAGACTCGGACATGGTCTTGTCAGATATATACGAAAATGCCGAAGCTCGTAAAAATTAAGAATGCAAAGCCTCAACAGAAGCCAGATTAATTGTATAAATCACCACCTGTGAAATAAAAGCAGTTTTTACATTTGGTAATTTAGTTTCACTCTGTCGCACATAAAATAGATGAAACAGAAAATAGACTTTCCCCTTCCTTTACTGGTAGCTCAACATGAGTAGTATCAAAAACACACCTGAAATAGGAATGTGTTTATGTATCGTAATTTATTATAGGATATGAGCGTTTAATCTGTAATATTCACATTGCTGCCTTTTTCGCAGGTTATTTTAGTATAGATCTTTCAATGTGCTGTCATCTTTAGTCAAGCAGTAGCGCAACGCTAGTTGTGAGAGTTGCACGCACAAGCATTGTTCCTATCGAATATGTTGCCATGGTTACGAAATGGCTCTTCAACGGGCAATGTCATACACTTTAAAAACAAATATTCAATAATTTTTGAGTTTCAATAATTTTTTACATGTGGGTGCATTTGTTGATATGATTGAAAAAACTACTCTTATTAAGTTTAATCTAATTTTTTCACAAAATTTTATAACTTACCTTGTTAAAATGTTTAACAAGTCCTTAATAAAATTGTAAAACCTATCATTACTCAACTAGCAAGCCACTATTCAACGTATATCTATCTCTAATATCACATGACGAGCAAACACTTTCAATTTTTTCCGTAATAAATAAGCATATTTTGGAGTAAAGTGTTTCCCGTAGCATCTCGACCAATTGCCATCAATTATCTTCAACAGACTCCATTGTGCTACCTAAACGCTGTTTGTTCACGTGTTTTTGGTAAGTAAGGAGTGTCTCTATTGATAAACCATAGTAAATGAACAAGAAAACTGGTTTAAATAACCATTGTTTTGCAGGACAATTTTTTTCTCTGTTACTCAAAAAATCATTAGTTGCCTGTTTTTCGCTCTTTTACAGTTTTACGAAAGATGTCAAGAAGCATGGCCGGGAACTTTTTTGGTAAACGTCGAGATGATGTTGACGTGACGATTGACAGCATGGGAGGAGAAGCTGTCCGCGCTGTGAGTAGCATTTACCGATTTTTTTTCCATCCTTTGTTCTGCTTTGGTGTAGCACTATGTCTTTTATACATCTAAAACTATACCAAAATCACGCACTCAATAAGTGTTGTTAACGGGACGAAGTGACTGCGGAGCCCCCAAGTGATATGCGATAACAAAAAGTTTGAGAATTTAATTTAAACTGAATTTCATAGCAAATTGAAAGCCATAAATGAAAGCGCATTCACCAAACATCGGTAACCAAATTCGAAATACAGTCTTAAAACTTGGTTGGTTGTCAATTAATTTTTGTTTGTGCTTCCAACAATTGCATTTAAACTTGTTAGAAAGTAGTTGAACATTACCTTATTTACTTATTACATTATTCTGCTATTAAAAATATATTAATTTATAACAGCAACGTCTCGCCAGTGAGCTAAAGAACGAGAAATCTTCACTTGATAGTCAGCTGCGGCAACTTGGCGACATCTGCAGGAGGCAGCGCTGCACCATCAACGATCTCACCGGTACCTCAATACTGTAGCCTAATATTTCTACAAGATAATTTTTAGAATCATGCAATTCCATTTTTGTGAAGATAAATTTCGCGTTAGTTTAAATGATATAAATGTTGACGTTATTTTATTGCATAAAATAGCTGTCAAATAGGGCTTATTTCTGCGCAATTATCTGAAAAAAGAACATATTTACCTAAAGTTCAAACCGGTAATTAATTGATGTAATGAAGTTCATTTCTTTTTTGGAGTGAAATTTTCAATTCAAGAAACAGCTGTTTTTTATGTGGATATTATTCCAGTTTCAAACACTTGCGTGGTTAATAGCATAAAGATAATTTGTCTGGACTATAATTGAGAAGCAAACAAGACAACAACCGAAGTTTGGGTGCAGAGTGACAACAAACGCTATGGTTAAGATCATAAATTTTGGATGGCGAGTACAGAATTCCACGTTTAAGATCATCATTTTAGTGTACGGAGTAGCAAGTGCAAATTTTCCTGTAAGATCATGAAGTTCAATGCAGAAAAGCGGTGAACTTTATGCTTAAGATCATGAATTTTATGTGCAGAGAAGCAGCGTGAGTTACGGGAACGGGAGCGTGGGCTACAGGCCAGCGTTACGCAGCTAGCGGCGCAGCAGCAGCAGCTTGCTCACCTCACTCAGCAGCGCAAGAAGCGCCGCGCTGACATCGAGCTGCTCAAGGAACAAGCCGTGTATGTTCCGCTGCTTTATCATAATTATCTTGAATTATGTTAATGATAATTATTAGCCCCGTTTTTATATTGTGTTTATGCGTATTACTTTGTAATTTTATTGTCTTACTGAAGAGACAAGCCTTTTCACTGGAACTAGTGCATACTGAATGAAGCTGCTCCGCTAGGCAACGTAAGCAAAGGTTTATTACGACAAAATGTCACTCCAAGTATATATTGGCCAAATCGTTTCATAGAATGAGAGAAATTGTTGGGTTGTGTGATAAATCAGATAATTATTATTTATTGTATAAAAAACTCCCTCGCTACATATGTTGACAAAATGTTTTCGTAAAACAAGAGAAATCGTTTGTTCTACAGGAAGGAATTCGTCGAGAGCGCGCTTGAGGTGGCAGCGGAGCTACGGGAGATGGACGCCCTAGAAGCGGACTCTGAGGCGCAGGAGGTCTTGGTTATTTCTAGTAGATAATGATTATAAAGGAGTTATTGTTATCAATTATTGTTCCTTATTTTTCTGTTTCACTGCCTATTAAACACTGTGTAGCGGTCAGACTTTAGTAATTACATATACGACCAAAAAATTGCATAATCTTTTTCGCCGTTTACCTGTTTGAAAAGATAAGATGAACGAATAGAACGATTTTTTTTTGCATATAAAATTGCATTGATTTTTGCCTATTAAATTGTATTGATCTTTCTTGTTGTGTGCATACTTTGAATATTAAAATCCATTAAGTAATATGCTTTTGCTCGTCGGGCGCCACTTTGTAGGATCAGACTAACTAAATGCATTGCCTTCAGAGTGAAGTGATGAGAGCGGCGCGAGAAGAAGTGGAGTCTCTCCAGGCTGCGGTCCAGGGACTGCAGCTGACCGAGGACACGAGCGATGTTAGCAATGATATTGCAGCTCTTGATCAGTTCAGGTAACTTGTACATAGTATATCTGCTCAGATATTGCGTCTCTTTTCTCTGTCGCTTACTTCTGTGACTATAATTCTGTATCGTGTGTTATGGTCACTTTCAAATTGTGGATATATTGTGATTGGATAGTTACGAATCGGAACTGTTACTTTCCGATTTACACCACTATATATTAGCGTGAATATTAATCCAATATCGAAACAGAAAATACGATTACTGATAAAAATTATAATGTGTCACTATAAATTAGCATTTGTCTATTTTCAGGGAGTTCGTGCAGAAGATCAATTCAAAGATGGCGTCAAACAAGCCAAGAAACTGAATTCACAAGAACCAAACATGGCAAAAATAAGTTTTTCAGATTGCTCCTTAGATAACATTTTTCAGCTTTTTAGCTTTTATGGTATAGTGTGCACTAGATGCACTTGTGTTATACAATCGGAAAACCTTCATTCGCGTTTTTAAATAAAAAATACCTGTAAAATTGGTTCATTATTATATCTGCTAAAGTTAAAGGGGACATTTGTTAGTAGAAATTAATAAAAATATAACTCAGTACTCTCTGCAGTGAGTGACAGAGAGCGCATTTTCTCGTCGACGAAAACTTGAGGTCACGGACGGACGGACAGACGGACATGGCGAGCACAATAGTGCATTTTTTCCATAAATGAGAAAATAGGCCATCAATACCAGAATACCTTTCCTTCAGATTCGCATTGTGATTTGTAATCTGCAGAAGTAATCTTGTTATTGATGTTATTGATTGCTTCATTGATCAGAATTTTTTATTTAAGGTGTTTATGTCAGGCAAAAACAACAAAAGCGCTTTACTGCAACTATAAACCCGATTGATCGACATCTGGCGACAAAATCACATATAACCGTCACATGAATTTCCTCTGTGGTTCATTGCGATTAGACTATACAAAGTAGTTCAAAGTTTGGAATGGTCGACAAGTTGTTCGGGAATGCGTTTACAATGCTCCCTTTAAGCACTAACTGGAACGAAGAAGAAGAGTTTATCGAAAAGCTGGACACTGGATTGACTGGAACGGTGTGTCTTCTTTTAGTTCTTTATATGACTTTAGGGCAAGTAATCCATTTGTAGCCGTTAAGCCGTATGTCTGCCCATGGCCCCAGCCCCCAGCCCCCACTCACTACTAGGTAGATAATAGATAATTTATTGTTAGAAGCTTATAAATTAGATGCAAAAAGTACAACTAGGCCTATTAACTATAAACAGTCCAAACTCCAAATAATTTCTGCTATAAACATAAAGTACCTAATTAGTACAGGTTCACTTTGAGTAAGTGGAAATTAGTTTTGCTTCCAAATGCACTAATAAAAATATTTATAATTTTCCATTTTTTAAAAGAAATGGTATAGCACCTGCACCTAGCATCAGTAGCATGCCATGACATGACCTATGAATTCAACTTGAGCTAAAGAAGCCTAAATTAGCCAGTCACTGAGTCACTAGGCCTAGTCAGTAGCCGGAATGGAATACTGGGCAGATTTTTCCGAAAACCGCGGGTAAAAATAGGCTATTCAAGTGCGATTTTCGAAAACCGCGGGTAAAATTTATCGTCGTCCAGGCTGTTTTATAAAACCGCGGGTAAAAATTTACTGTTCACGGGCAATTTCCTGAAATCGCGTGTAAAAAGCTGCTGCCTCCAGTCTCGCAACATATCGCGCCGTCGCCCGTCGGCGCCGACGATAAAAGTTCACTGAAAACGTAATCATACTGTTATAAACATGAATTTATAATTGTCAGTAACTCAATTGTTATAATTTATTGCTGAACACTTCTTTACCTCAACACTAATGCATTTTAACAATATTTATGGTGCTTTTTTGCAGCTCTAACCCAGCACGGAGATGGAGGTCCCTCAATGGCTAAAAGAGTTCGTTGTGCGGCATCAACACGTTGTTATGTTTTCGGCGGATAGAATAGAATCGGCAGCAAGCACATGTATAATGTATATGCTATACATTAGTAGGAAAGTTCTACAGACGATAAGTTGAAAGCA
>NW_025938032.1:1935-7110 GCF_000764305.2 Hyalella azteca | reverse complement strand
ATCAAACCCACCTTTTAAATAATACTCAAGCAACTGGTTTCCTTGGCCCCACTGCTCTGGATGACCGAGAAAATTCCTTTAGTTGACAAAAGAGTGACAAAGTTTACGTTGCAGCTCTCCAGCAACAGCATGTCTCTGGATTCTTTGAGAGGCGAACCATCGCAATTTCCCAAAGCAGGAATTAACTTGATCCTGTGTTCTAATGGCGGTTAATTTTTCTTGTTTTGATTATTCACATACAAAGAGGCAAAACTACAAAATACTCTCACACGTACAAAACTCTCTACGCATCTCATCTTGCGTTCATTGCGGTACTTCCCTATAGTTCGATTTTTCCAGATGTATTACTATTCACACTCTCTCGGGGTTTCACAGAGTTTTCATTTTTCATGAGTGCCGGAGTGATAATTGAAATTATGCGACATGTAATGCAACTCGTTCACCTCATCACAGTCCCTCTTCATGCCTTTCACATAGAGCTTAACTGCCCCTGAGATGGAGACATGCTTTCAGAGGGCTAACGGAAACTGAATATTTTTACTGGCTGATCGCTGGGAAGGCTATAAACGAGCTCAAAGTCTGGCGTTGAAATGTTCTAAGAACGAAAGTTTAAGTGTGATGACTGGGCACACGACTGAGTGGATGTGCAGGTATGGGTAGCAGTACAGATATTGATAGCCAAATTTTTACACGAATTTATCTAATAATCTATGATTCAACAGTATTTGACTGCAAAAAAGCGGGAAAAGTGTTAATTGTAATTGAAAGAAATCTATAGCATCATTATTCTGTTTAACTATGTAATATTTAATTATACATGATATAAAATTATGAGGAGAAATATTAGTTATAGAAGTTGTTAAAGCATTAAGAATGTCTTTTTTTTTCATTTACTTTAGAATTTTCCACAGGGAAAGTAATATCAGCGGAAGGACGACTTTGAAAGGTTTTTGTAAATGGACTGCTAGAGCATAGGTATGTGAAATAAGTTTTGCTTAGGAATTTAATTTCCGTAAATTCATTTTGTGAGTAAAGTGATCTAATGCTAACGTTTATTTTAACTTTATTTTTAGCCCATTTTCTCATTTATGGAAAAAATGCACTGTTGTGCTCGCCATGTCCGTCTGTCCGTCCGTGACTTCAAGTTTTCGTCGACGAGAAAATGCGCTCTCTGTCACTCACTGCAGTGAGTACTGAGTTATTTTTTCATACTATTTGTCCGAATTTTTTTCTCTTATGAAGTTTAAGTTTAAGTTTAAAAGTTTAAGCCTAAGAACTTATCTTTAAACCTCATATTGCGCACCGACAAATATTGAAAACTTGAATTAAAGTATTTAAGTTGCTTTCCTTTATATTGTGCAACACGTGCAGTATTCATTTTTTTATTTAAAAAGATTTTAAGTGTTTGAATTTGAATTTATCTGACGCCCACTGAACCTCTACAATACTGTAGTTGAAATTGATACGAGTATATATGATCTTATACCGGGCAGGCATATGTGATCAAAAAATTCAATTTGTTGAAAAGAATGAAATAAATTACAAGGAATTCTTTTTCTTAGTGAATATGAGTAGAAATTTGTGTGCAGGAAAACCTGCCCGTCGATACACACACAATAAATCTACGGATTGTAGGGCCAATATTTAACTTAGTCTCACATCGCGAGTAATGCCAAGCGTACGCGAAGTAAGCACCATAAATCCTTCAAAATCAATTATAAACGAGGTTTTATGGACATAACTGGAAACCAACTCATGTATTAGTGATCAACAATGCTCAGGAGTAATTTTAATAAAATTTGACAACGGAGAAACGGGTAATAAAGCTACAATTTGCATGAAAACTTCACGAGACTTTCCATAATATGGTGTTCTGGATGGTTACTTCGGTACGATGTGGTAGAGATAATTGTAACAAAATTCAGATAAAAAAATGGTTTGGTTGCCTTTCTGAAATCACCAAGAGTTTACCTAGTGAGTACTTGATTGCAATAAAATCACCAATTTTTCGATTATGGCCGTACTTTTCGGAGTTTTTATCACTTAAATATAACAATAAAACTATATAATGAATATTTGGATCTGCAGGGATCGTCGTGATCGAAGGGGTGAGTTCTTGCTCCTGGTCTCAATACTTCAACAAATCAAGAGATTTTTTTTTCGTTTGTAAGAATCGGGCCCATCAGTGGGATTTAGACTAAGCATCGAGTAATCCAGTGAAATTTTTTTATGACGCAATTTTCATCGTCTTGATTTCAAAAAGAAGCGTTGGGAAGTAAAAATGAAATCTAACTATATTCTAGAAAGAAACCTATTTTTTTAATCTGCTTGGGGAGCAAAGATCTTGTCTTCTGCCATTCAAAGCAGTTTAATAGAGTTTAATTTTCATGGCAGATATTACATATTACCTCTCAAACTTGGTGTATGAAATATTTTAATGGTATACAAATATTTCTTGGAATTTCTAATTCATAGGAAATATTTGTCCAAACCAATAGAATTCAGAGTAAAATTGTTGGTTGAAATGAATATTTTGGTTTCAGCATCGTGGACCAAATGAATTTTTAAAACTCAACACTCAAACAAAGTAAATATTTGTTTACTGCGTCAAGACGGGGAAAAATGGCGATGCCATCTACATTAGAACTAATGCTCCTTAAACACAAGAACTAAGGGCTCCTATACGTATATACATATAAAGCAAAGCATTTAATATGGAGTTAAAAATTTAATTTATTTAATACATAATGTAAGCATTTATTCACGATATTTTATTTTATTTTATTGCTCTAAGCCTCGAAAGATTAGGTTTTGGGAAAGAATAAAGAGTAATAATGAAAATATTTTTGTATATAAGGACTTGAACTTTCATTCTAGCAATATTCCCGTTTCTGGCCCAACTGAGATAGGGTGAGTAAGCAGACTTGAATTATTATTCATATTAAAAATTCTAGTGTGTATAACATATGCTCATGTTGATCGATTAAAGTTTCGAATGCTCACGATAAAATCCCGTGTCATTCCCAAAGAAAAGTAAACATATTCGATGTTAGGAGTAAAGTTAATGAATTCCGTTCATATGAGCAGAGAGGAGCCATGGTGAACTTTTTGTCAGTATTTGCAGATTCAATCGTACTAACTTTTAATCTAAATAATTGCTAGTTGTAGCAAATGCTTGAAAAAGTGATTTATAGGGTCCAAAAACTTGACCAAAATTCTGAATGGTCCAAATAGAATGTTTTGAACCGAATCTTCAATGGAATAATTACGAAATTATGAGAACCGTTGAATATACATTGAATAATGTCTGCGAAACAATTGAGATGACATTGATATTAGTCATTATTCACTATTATTAGATTTGATGCTATGTGTCAACTTCCGAAATGGCAATGAAGTTAGTGTTTCCAGATAATAGCTCAATTTGAAAGCAAATTTAAAATCACAGGTCGTCTAAATATTTTCGAGTCAAAACTCGTAGTTCCTTGGGACCAAACAAAATGTTTAGAAAACTAAACCTTAAATAGTCGGAACTTTGGAACTTGAGTTTGAATCTGGGGCAGATTGATATTTAATTGCTTAGTTACTTTACATTGTCTTGAGGGCAGCAGCGCGTATGCAAAAGGTTACATATTTATTTTTACAGGTTTGATTGAAGACCAGAGCGTACTTTTTATTAACAATTTTCTTATTGTTTTTTTTTCGATGAGCCGAATGAAATTTCTAGCAGGTGCTTGGAGATCAAAAAGCAGATTACCAAACGACATTTTACTGGAATGCGAAGTTTCGAATATATCAATATTCATTATCAAGCAAGTGAAGAGTTATTACGATTAAATAACTGTTCACTTGCTTGATAATGAATATTTATATATTCGAAACGTCGCATTCCAGTAAAATGTCGTTTGGTAATCTGCTTTTTGATCTCCAAGCATCTGCTAGAAATTTCGTTCGGCTCATCGAAAAAAAAAACAATAAGAAAATTGTTAATAAAAAGTACGCTCTGATCTTCAATCAAACCTGTATAAATGAAGAACTTCTGCCTAACTACACTAATATTTATTTTACAGACATAACCAGGCATACCAGGCATACACTATGCGCTGTGAGTCCCACGATGTAAGCTCATGTTTAAGCGATTCAATTGAATGTTCCGCAGCACAGACATGGCCGTTTGCAACGGCTAAGCCGTCTTCTCTGTCACTCATCCTCATTTATTTTCACCCAACAAATAAGTTTTGCACGGCAACAATCAAATCTCTAACCTGATCTAAAAACTATATCAAATGAATAATTGCAAATAAACCATACATTCTGAGATATCAGCTATATATGCCGACAATAAGGGTCACGACCAGGTCCTATACTTTCAAAAAAGTTAAGAGATCGTAAGTTCATCAGTTAATCATTGACGGCTTTTCAAGCAAAATATACCAATCATAGACAAGAAAATAGAGCGCAAGTATTTACGTTCACTTAGCGAGTTTTGAAAGTATGGCCCATGGTATTTAAGATGCCGTCAGCCGAGGTAAGCTGAGCCTCTACGTGTAACATTGGCCCAAAATTAGATAACACATAACAGGTTTTGTTGTGCTCTAAAGTGTTAATGTAATGATTTAGAATTTTTGGTCATTCATATTACTGTATAGGTAGCAACATGGCTTGGAAGGCAGCACCGTTAGAACTTATAATCAAACTACAACCCCAAAACCTTTTTGAAATTGTGGGACAACAAAACACTCTTGAGTCAATCTTTCCCTCTAACTGACGGAATACTACATTGTTTTTCCCTCCAATTCTCAGCTTGAAACTTTAAAGCACAATATTTTGGATCTCGTCGCGTTAACATATCCTAGCTAGTACGGTAAAACGTCCTAGTCCCTGTCATCTTTACACGTTGATACACATTTATGTTCACGTTGGCACAGTAAAATCTCTTTAATCCATCCCTTCACGTTCTCGCGCGTTCACGTAAAGTTCAAGTCTAATGCCGCGTTGTCACTTCAATAACTCTTCACGCTCCAATGTTTTTCCTGAACCTTGGAGTTGAAACTCCCACGCTGCACTGATTCGCCAGAAGACATCGGGATTACAGATGTCGGTTTAGTAAGAGGCTTCGTGACCACTACTTCACTTAACTCCGCCCTCAAGCCTAATGTTATCTCTTATACACAT